>NC_069501.1:322981036-323133536 GCF_027579735.1 Bombina bombina | reverse complement strand
CAGGCAAAAGAGCTGAATTCTTTGGGGCATGCCCCACAAAAGGCCCTTTTAAGGGCTGGTAAGGTAAAAGAGCTTTGAACTTTTTTAATTTAGAATAGGGTAGGGCATTTTTTTATTTTGGGGGGGTTTGTTATTTTATTAGGGGGCTTAGATTAGGTGTAATTAGCTTAAAATTGTTGTAATATTTTTTAAATGTTTGTAACTTTTTTTTTTGTAACTTAGCTTTTTTATTTTTTGTACTTTAGTTAGTTTATGTAATTGTATTTAATTGTAGTTATTTGTAGTTAATTTATTTAATTAATTTAATGATAGTGTAGTGTTAGGTTTAATTGTAACTTAGGTTAGGATTTATTTTACAGGTAATTTTGTATTTCTTTTAGCTAGGTAGTTATTAAATAGTTAATAACTATTTAATAACTATTCTAACTAGCTAAAATAAATACAAAGTTACCTGTAAAATAAATATAAATCCTAAAATAGCTACAATGTAATTATTAATTACATTGCAGCTATCTTAGGGTTTATTTTACAGGTAAGTATTTAGTTTTAAATAGGAATAATTTATTAAAGTATAGTGTAGTGTTAGGTGTAATTGTAACTTAGGTTAGTTTTTATTTTACAGGTTAATTTCTCTTTATTTTAGCTAGGTAAGCTATTAAATAGTTAATAACTATTTAATAGCTATTGTACCTAGTTAAAATAAATTGAAATTTGCATGTAAAATAAAAATAAATCCTAAGATAGCTACAATATAATTATTATTTATATTGTAGCTATATTAGGGTTTATTTTATAGGTAAGTATTTAGTTTTAAATAGGATTAATTTAGTTCATAATATAAATATTATTTAGATTTATTTAATTAATATTTAAGTTAGGGGGGTGTTAGGGTTAGTGTTAGACTTAGGTTTAGGGGTTAATAATTTTATTACAGTGGCGGCGGTGTAGTGGGGGGCAGGATAGGGGTTAATACATTTATTATAGGTGGCGACGGTGTAGAGGGGGCAGGATAGGGGTTAATAAATTTAATATAGGTTGCGGCGGGGTCAGGGAGCGGCGGTTTAGGGGTTAAACTATTTATTTAGTTGCGGCGAGGTGCGGGATCAGCAGGATAGGGGTTAATAACTTTATTATAGAGGGCGAAGGTATAGGGGGGGCAGGATAGGGGTTACTAGGTATAATGTAGGTGGCAGCGGTGTCCGGGAGCGGCGGTTTAGGGGTTAATACATTTAGAAGAGTTGCGGCGGGGTCTAGGAGCGGCGGTTTAGGGGTTAATACATTTATAAGAGTTGCGGCGGGGTCTAGGAGCGGCGGTTTAGGGGTTAGTAACTTTATTTAGTTGCGGGAGGCTCCGGCGGCGCCGGTTTAGGGGGTAGAACAGTGTAGTTTAGTGTGAGTGCTTAGTGACAGGCTAGTGGGTTAGATTAGGGGTATGTGGGTGGTGGGTTTTAATGTTGGGGGGGGTTGTATTTTTCTTTTACAGGAAAAAGAGCTGAATTCTTTGGGGCATGCCCCACAAAAGACCCTTTTAAGGGCTGGTAAGGTAAAAGAGCTTTGAACTTTTTTAATTTAGAATAGGGTAGGGCATTTTTTTATTTTGGGGGGGTTTGTTATTTTATTAGGGGGCTTAGATTAGGTGTAATTAGCTTAAAATTGTTGTAATATTTTTTAAATGTTTGTAACTTTTTTTTTTTTTTGTAACTTAGCTTTTTTATTTTTTGTACTTTAGTTAGTTTATGTAATTGCATTTAATTGTAGTTATTTGTAGTTAATTTATTTAATTAATTTAATGATAGTGTAGTGTTAGGTTTAATTGTAACTTAGGTTAGGATTTATTTTACAGGTAATTTTGTATTTCTTTTAGCTAGGTAGTTATTAAATAGTTAATAACTATTTAATAACTATTCTAACTAGCTAAAATAAATACAAAGTTACCTGTAAAATAAATATAAATCCTAAAATAGCTACAATGTAATTATTAATTACATTGCAGCTATCTTAGGGTTTATTTTACAGGTAAGTATTTAGTTTTAAATAGGAATAATTTATTTAAGTATAGTGTAGTGTTAGGTGTAATTGTAACTTAGGTTAGTTTTTATTTTACAGGTTAATTTCTCTTTATTTTAGCTAGGTAAGCTATTAAATAGTTAATAACTATTTAATAGCTATTGTACCTAGTTAAAATAAATTGAAATTTGCATGTAAAATAAAAATAAATCCTAAGATAGCTACAATATAATTATTATTTATATTGTAGCTATATTAGGGTTTATTTTAAAGGTAAGTATTTAGTTTTAAATAGGATTAATTTAGTTCATAATATAAATATTATTTAGATTTATTTAATTAATATTTAAGTTAGGGGGGTGTTAGGGTTAGTGTTAGACTTAGGTTTAGGGGTTAATAATTTTATTACAGTGGCAACGGTGTAGTGGGGGGCAGGATAGGGGTCAATACATTTATTATAGGTGGCGACGGTGTAGGGGGGGCAGGATAGGGGTTAATAAATTTAATATAGGTTGCGGCGGGGTCAGGGAGCGGCGGTTTAGGGGTTAAACTATTTATTTAGTTGCGGCGAGGTGCGGGATCAGCAGGATAGGGGTTAATAACTTTATTATAGAGGGCGAAGGTATAGGGGGGGCAGGATAGGGGTTACTAGGTATAATGTAGGTGGCAGCGGTGTCCGGGAGCGGCGGTTTAGGGGTTAATACATTTAGAAGAGTTGCGGCGGGGTCTAGGAGCGGCGGTTTAGTGGTTAATACATTTATAAGAGTTGCGGCGGGGTCTAGGAGCGGCGGTTTAGGGGTTAGTAACTTTATTTAGTTGCGGGAGGCTCCGGGGGCGCCGGTATAGGGGGTAGAACAGTGTAGTTTAGTGTGAGTGCTTAGTGACAGGCTAGCAAGAAAGCTGTCAAAAAGCCGAAGAGCAGCGAGATCGGATGAGTGATAACTCTCACAGTCCGCTGCTCATCGCCCCGTACTTGGTGCGCGGCTTTTTGACAGCTTTTTTGATAACTTAGGCGAATTTTTGCAGGTCCGCGGCGGCGATGTGAGGTGAGCTTAGGCCGGCGTATTGGGCCGGCGAAGGCAGGAAAAGTAGACACGTTGATAACTACCCCCCTTTTGCAAGAGGCTAACACACTTCTGTGCAAGCACTAGTGCAATAATAAAATGCCCAGCAAACTGTCACATTTTATGTCCCTTTAAATATGGTTTTCTTTAGAATATTTTGCATTAAAAGTTTAACATGATTTGTTTTTGTTATACATAATAGAAATTGTATGGCCATTTGAGTCAAGTGAATATTGATTTTTGGTGTAGCTTCCATTACAACAAATATTGCAATTGGTGTGTGTATTTGTGTATCTCCATAAAAGGGAAAATATAATTTTACATCTAATATTTATTTTTAGTTGTCCTAAATAATAATTAAAAAAAGTCATTTTTTCCACTTTTTTTCTGGGGTGTGGGGGGGGGGGTGTGGGGGGCGCTTCAGGTTTTTGTGCCTACAGCCACCTGAGATGTAAATCCGGCCCTGTAAATAATGTACAATTAATAATCAAAATACAATGCATTAGCATTTACTCTGAATTTTAAAGGAGGAGTAGATTTTTCTGACAATTTTTAAAATGTTATTCAATTTGCTGGCCCCCTGTATCATGTGACAGCCTTCAACCAATGAGGGACTCATATACGTATACACTACAAACATTTGCACATGCTCAGTAGCAGCTGGTGCCTCATAAAATGTGCACATAAAAAGACTGTGCACAATTTGTCAATGGAAGTAAATTTGAAAGTCTCTTAAAAATGCATGCTCTGTATTAATCATGAAATGCACTACTAGGACCTACAGGAACACATCTGGTGAGCCAATGACAATATGTGTGTATCTGCAAATAACCATCTTGCTCCCAGTAGAGCATTTCATCTACCTAGGTATGCTTTTCTGAGAATGATACCAATTAATAGAAATATATTTTCTAATAAAATTTAATTGAAAAGTCTCTTAAAATGGCATGCCCTATTTAAACCATGAGAATTTCAATTTGACTTTCATGTCTCTTTAATTATAGAAAGTAGAGTGTATGGATATAGCTGGTGCATCTGGTGACATTTGAGTCAGGATAAATGATGGGGGTACATTATAGTGGCTTCTTTAGAGTTAAGGGGAATTTTGTTAGAGGAATCACAGCAATGATAGTAGCAGTGGGAAGAGGATTAGCCATTCTGTTTATCTGAATTAGGTGTAGATTATAGAAATATTTTGGGGGTAATTTAGAAAGTAATTAGGGTTATTTGGGGATAAGTGAGGCTCAGGTTTAGTGACAACTAGCGTTAGGGTTAAATGTTTGTTTGTTATCAAGAACAGTGATAAGGATACCTTCTATAGCCACCAAACTGCTGTCCCCTTTTAATCCAGTCAACCAGAAGGTTGGTTAACTCCCCAAACCTAATATGTGAATATTGTACTTAGGGTTCATTGTTGCTTGGTGGCCAGAACAGTGACTATTTATATGCATCTGAGTTTTAAGGACAATAACACAGGTACTTATTATTTAGGTCCTGATGATCAATACATTGTCAGACCCACAATAAGTCGCCTTTTTGGCTAGTCTCCCAATCTGTGGGTTTGGCTATATATTGCAAAAAAGTGGACTGTCCCTCTCTGGTCTCTGGAAATAATAGGGATTGCAGCTTCAGCAAAATCCCGCCAATATCACCACTCATTTGCGATCTTAGGGGTGTAAGCTGTATTTAAAGTGTTCTTACACAACATCGACTGTGCGTTCACTAAAACAAAACAAAAAAGGCTTCTTGAAAATCTCACCAATGCTGGTGAGACTGATATGACTGAAAAGGTGCATCTAACATGGAGGGCAGTGCTTTTAATATTACACACTCACAGAGATGTTTCCAATGAAAATTCAGGTTACTCCCATGGAACTCTCATCAAACTGCCACGGACCGCCTATATTTATTTAATCATTGCAATCTACCTTTGCTAATAAAGACAAAAAAACCTTCCTATTTAACCTATAGCTGTGGGATACATGAATATACTGTATAATGATTTACTTATATGTATTTCAATGTAAAATGTGATCATATGTATTTTAACCCCTTGGTGACCGAGGACGTGTCAGGCACGTCCTCCAAAGGATGTCAGTTAACGACCAAGGACGTGCTTGATACGTCCTCAGGTAATCTGAGCTGTGGAAGCGATCAAAATTTCTTCAAGTCACTCAAACAGTATTGCAGCGATGCCTCGATGTTGAGGCATCCTGCAATACTGTTCCTGACTGCCGGGCTCCGTTTTGATCACTCCCCCTGATCGATCACTTCTGTTTTTTTACTCCATGTGGAGCCCAGCAGTCAGGCAGAGCATCGGAAGCCATCGGGCAGGCTTCTGATGCTATTGCTCTGTAAGTGTGCAAAGTGCCTTGGTGGGACGAGGCACTTAGTAAAATAACATAACATTAAAAAAAATAATAATAAAAAAATATTTTTTATTAAAATAGCCCCCTATATAGCCCCCATCCCACATTTGGGTTCAAAGATGGCGATGCCCAGTGTATCATCGGGCTTCTGGGGGTGTCCCTAGCCTGCCTCATCATAGGGGCAGGCTAGGGTCATCCAATTTGAGCTTGCCACAATAAAAAAAAATGATAATAAAATATTCTATTTGTCTGATCATGTCAATATTTGTAAATATTCATTCTGACTTGTGTGGATCTCCCTCCCTCACCTCACTTGCATTTTTGTGGGAGAGAGATCTGTGTTTAGGAGAGAGAGATTTTTTTCATATATTTGTTAAAAATTGTGAGACCCAAAGGTTCTTTTCAGAGCCATTAACCCCTAGCTTGCCAGTGATCACTATAAATCACTGACAATAGCATAGCAGCACTTTTTTTGCTCTCTATGCATTTTTTAGGGGTTAATATTTTTAAGTAATTTTTTTTGTGAGACCCAAAGGCTTTTTTCAGAGCCATTTAGCTAGTTTAAATTATTTTATTTTTTTTAAATGTGAGCCCTTAACCCCTAGCTTGCCAGTGATCACTATAAATCACTGGGTCTTGAACAAAAGCACTTTTTTGCTCTCTGTGCATTTTTTAGGGGTTAAAGGGACATTATACACTCATTTTTTCTTTGCATAAATGTTTTGTAGATGATCTATTTATAAAGCCCATAAAGTTTTTTTTTTAAATAAATGTATAGTTTTGCTTATTTTTAAATAACATTGCTCTGATTTTCAGACTCCTAACCAAGCCCCAAAGTTTTATGTGAATAGTCAGCTACCTTCTCCAGCTTGCTCCTGTTTGTGTAAAGGGTCTTTTCATATGCAAAAGAAGGGGGAGGGGGGGAGTGTCTTATTTGCCACTTGCAGTGGGCTTTCCAGCTACCCCAGGTAACCCCTTGCCAGAAGGAGACGTGTTGCTTCAGCTGCCATTGCTGCTGAAGAGTGGGTAACGCCTCATCACCAGAGGCCAGATATCACACCCTTCACTGCAAATCCTGGCATCAATGTGGATGTGGCAGGATTTAGCCCCCAACAGTTTCTGGAGGTGTTTCTGGGCGATGATATATTGGGGAATATTGTCGCCCAAACTAATTTATATGCCCATCTGTTCCGTGCTGCAAAGCCTGACACTTTTTTGGCAAAGCAGCAATGGGCCCTCATCGATGTGCCAGAATTTAAAAAATTCTGGGCATTGACTATGATGATGGGCATCATAAAGAAACCCTCCATCCGCTCGTACTGCAGCAGTAGCCCATTTGCTCTACCTCCATTTTCTCCCAGAGTATGTCAAGGAAGAGGTATGAAATGATTCTACATTTCATGCACTTCAGCGACAACAGCCTGTGCCCCCCTAGGGAGCATCCCCAGTTTGACAGGCTGTATAAAATGTGCCCCCTGATTACCCACATTACTGCCAGGTTTGCAGAGGCTTATACACCTAGAAGGAATATATGCGTGGATGAATCCCTGATGAGACATAAGGGAAGGCTGGGGTTCAAGCAGTATATACCTTCTGTCAGGACTGAGGTGTCCCTAAGAATGAGATAAAGTAAGTTACATAAATGGAAGTCCACAACTGCAGGATTTAACAGGAAATAGATTTTGTTAGCAGATCACACTGTTATACTGTGACTATGTCAGATGTAGATTGTGCAGGGAGTCTGAGAACACAGTATGGTCAGAGTGATCAACAATTAGTATAAGGCTGTGGGGCTGATGATCTACAGATATGAATGCCTTACCAATGAAGGCTCTGCAGTTCTACCTTCCCCTTACCTATCATAAGACAGTTGCTATCTTTAAACTATAACAAGCAGGGATTATCGAGTTTAACCCTTAATAAAGTGATACATATTTACTTTGAGTAACTAGAGTTAAATATTTGGGAGAGAAGTAGGCAACAGTCTTACCTAAGTGACAGTCTCAGCTAAAGTACCAAGACAGGAATTAGGACGGCGTAATAATAAAATACAGTTGTGCAGTTGAAAATTATTTAGCTTGTAATAATGGTTCTGCCATATTAAAGCACAGGAATAGTAACTAGTAGTGTTTCGGTTCGGAGTGGAGAGGAAGTGCAACAGTTAACAGTGAACAGCTGACTTACTTGCCAATGCGCTGTAGGAGTGGAAAAAGATCCTTGTTGTGACCAGAAGTGAGGACTGCTGCTTGGTTTAGCTGGTGCAGAGTTCGGTCGTATGAGACCGCTGCTGAGAGCTCTTGTTTGTCGGGCTAGCCGCGGGAGCGCAGTGCGTCTGACGTCACCGGTGACGCTTCTTCCAGGAGCTTAGTTTCAGAGAGAGGTTAGTTCCACTGCCGTAGAGCTATGGGAAGCTGTGTATTCCAATACGGATTTGCATCAGAATTACCAAGCAATCCTGTTAGTGATTGCTGTGTTTATAAAAGGGGAAACAGGGGCGGAGCAGGTAGTAATGTGAAAGGATGGTAACGCAAAGGACTAAAAGAGAACAGGGTTAAGGTGAAAACCTGACACCTTCCAAGTGCTCCAGGTATGGAATAAAGGTGTATAAGCTCTGTGAGAGCGAGACTGGGTATACTCAGGCCTTCGGGGTGTACAAGGGAAAGGATATCCACCTTGACCCTCCAGGCTGCCCAGAACATATGGGAACCACTGGCAAGATTATCTGGGACCTGATTTTACCCCTAATGAACAAAGGGTACCACTTGTATGTAGACAATTTTTATACAAGTGTCCTTTTGTTCAAGCTACTGTATTGTTTTGATACAGTAGCTTGCGGTACCATTTGAATGAAACACGCAGGTTTCCCAAGACAACTTGCACGCACCCGGCTACGAAAGGGGGAGACCTTAGCTCTGCGCCAAGAGGAGCTGTTGGCAGTTAAGTACAGAGACAAGAAAAATGTATACCTTCTTACCACCATCCACACAGAGAGGACTGTGGAGGTCTCTGTACGTGGCAGAGCTGAGAGCACAGTGAAGCCAGTGTGCATCAAGGCTTATAACCAGCATATGGGTGGGGTTGATCAAGCAGATCAGCTGCTGCAGCCCTACCTAATTGTGCAGAAGACAAAGGCCTGGTACAAAAAGGTTGCAATTTACTTAATGCAGATTGCAACCCACAACGCTTTTTGTTTTTCAAAAAAGCAAACCCCGGAATGAAACTGACTTTTTTACAGTTTCAGCTACAGATCATTTTGTACTAAGATGCACCTGCTCCCCGGGCGGTGATGGGAGAGAGCAGAGTTGGGGCTACCCATTTTATTTTCAAAATCCCCCCTACTGCAGCGAAGCAGAATCCTCAGAAAAAATGCAGAGTCTGTACCAAGAGGGGGCAGAGAAAGGACGCCACCTTTTACTGTCCTGATTGCCCTGGACAGCCTGGACTCTGCATTGGGGACTGCTTCAAGCGGTATCAAAGACTGGTAAAAAAAAAAATGTAAAAAATTGTTTATATTTACTGTTACTGATTTGTTGTTGTTTTTTTTTTTACGTTTACTGTGCCAGTAAAAAAATTTCACTCTTCTATTTTTATAAATTCTAAAATTGGTGCTGTATTTTACCAAAACCCCTGTCAAACTTATGCATGGGGTGTAAGGGTGTACTCAGGGGGTCTTACAGAAAACAAGCTGTAGTGTTTTCTTGCAATAATTTACAACCGGCTCTCCTAAATCATAGTCAAAAAACAATGTGTGTGTAAAAATGAAAATTTAAAAATTACCACCATACACTTTCTCCAATTTTTTTCGGCTAAAACGGTTGCATCAAAGGCATCAAAGCACTCCATATACAATACCTTGGGGTGTCAATGTTTCAATAGTTATTAACTATTTAATAACTACCTAGTTAAAATAAGTACAAAATTACCTGTAAAATAAATCCTAACCTAAGTTACAATTACACCTAACACTACACTATCATTAAATAAATTACCTAAACTAACTACAATTAAATACAATTAAATTAAATAAACTAAATTACGGAAAAAAACACTACATTACAGAAAAAAAAAAGAATTACAAGAATTTTAAACTAATTACACCTAATCTAATCCCCATAATAAAATAAAAAGCCCCCCAAAATAAAAAAATTCCCTACCCTATACTAAATTACAAATAGCTCTTAAAAGGGCCTTTTGCGGGGCATTGCCCCAAAGTAATCAGCTCTTTTACCTGTAAAAAAAAAAATACAATACCTCCCCCAACATTACATTCCACCACCCACATACCCCTACTCTAAAACCCACCCAACCCCCCCTTAAAAAAACCTAACACTAACCCGCTGAAGATCACCCTACCTTGAGCCGTCTTCACCCAGCCGGGCACAAGTGGTCCTCCAGATGGTCCGAAGTCTTCATCCGATCGAGGCAGCAGAGGTCCTCCAGATGGTAGAAATCTTCATCCAGGCGGCATCTTCTATCTTCATCCTTCCGGAGCGGAGCGGGTCCATCTTCAATCCAGCCGACGCGAAGCATCCTCTTCAAACGAAGTCCTAACGAAGAATGAAGGTTCCTTTAAATGACGTCATCCAAGATGGCGTCCCTTGAATTCTGATTGGCTGATAGAATCCTATCAGCCAATCGGAATTAAGGTAGGAAAAATCCTATTGGCTGATGCTATCACCCAATCGGATTGAAGTTCAATCCGATTGGCTAATCCAATCAGCCAATAGGATTGACCTCGCATTCTATTGGCTGATTGGAACAGCCAATAGTATGCAAGGTCAATCCTATTAGCTGATTACATCAGCCAATAGAATTTTTCCTACCTTAATTCCGATTGGCTGATAGGATTCTTGGATGACGTCATTTAAAGGAACCTTCATTCTTCATTAGGACTTTGTTTGAAGAGGATGCTCCACGTCGGCTGGATTGAAGATAGACCCACTCCGGAAGGATGAAGATAGAAGATGCTGCCTGGATGAAGATTTCTACCGTCTGGAGGACCTCTTCTGCCCCGATTGGATGAAGACTTCAGACCCTCTGGAGGACCACTTGTGCCCGGCTGGGTGAAGACGGCCCAAGGTAGGGTGCTCTTCAGGGGGTTAGTGTTATGGTTTTTTTAAGGGGGGATTAGGTGGGTTTTAGAGTAGGGTTGGGTGTGTGGGTGGAGGGTTGTAATGTTGGGGGTGTATTGTATTTTTTTTTACAGGTAAAAGAGCTGATTACTTTGGGGAAATTCCCCGCAAAAGGCCCTTTTCAGGGCTATTTGTAATTTAGTATAGGGTAGGGAATTTTTTTTTATTTTGGGGGGCTTTTTATTTTATTAGGGGGATTAGATTAGGTGTAATTAGTTTAAAATTCTTGTAATTCTTTTTTTTTCTGTAATGTAGTGGGGGGGTTTTTCTTCGTAATTTAGTTTATTTAATTGTATTTAATTGTAGGTAGTTTAGGTAATTTATTTAATGATAGTGTAGTGTTAGGTGTAATTGTAACTTAGGTTAGGATTTATTTTACAGGTAATTTTGTACTTATTTTAGCTAGGTAGTTATTAAATAGTTAATAACTATTTAATAACTATTCTAGTTAAAATAAATACAAACTTGCCTGTAAAATAAAAATAAACCCTAAGCTAGCTACAATGTAACTATTAGTTATATTGTAGCTAGCTTAGGGTTTATTTTATCGGTAAGTATTTAGTTTTAAATAGGATTAATTTATTTAATCATGTTAAATTTATTTCGTTTCATTTAAATTATATTTAAGTTAGGGGGGGGTTAGACTTAGGGTTAGACTTAGGTTTAGGGGTTAATACATTTATTATAGTAGCGGCAATGTCCGGTCAGCAGATTAGGGGTTAATAATTGTAGGTAGGTGACGGCGACGTTGGGGGCGGCAGATTAGGGTTTAATAAATATAATGTAGGTGTCGGCGATGTTAGGGGCAGCAGATTAGGGGTTTATAGGTATAATGTAGGTGGTGGCGATGTCCGGTCGGCAGATTAGGGGTTAAACATTTTTATTTTAGTGTTTGCGATGTGGGGGGGCCTCGTTTTTGGGGTTAATAGGTAGTTTATGGGTGTTAGTGTACTCTTGAGCACTTTAGTTAAGAGTTAGCCCATAAAACTCTTAACTACTGACTTTTAAATGCTGTAGGAGTCTTGACAGGAGAGGCTGTACCGCTCACTTCTTCCAAGACTCGTAATACCAGCGATAGGATACGCAATTGACGGAAGGGGATTTGCGGTAGCCTCGAGTCGCGGAAGAAAAGTGAGCGGTGAGCCTGTACCTGTCAGACTCGTAATACCAGCGTTAGGAAAAAAGCAGCGTTGGGACCTCTCAATGCTGCTTTTTAAGGCTAACGCCAAACTCGTAATCTAGGCGATAGTGTGTGAAAAATAGCACAAAAAAATGAATACCCAAAAGTTTGACATAGATTGATGGTTGCATTAGTGCATGAAAAGTGTTAAAATACCAGCATTTCAAATACCCTAGGGTGTCTACATTTCAAAAATATATGGTTTGATGGGGTAAATTAAATTGGCCGGCTTCAGAAATGTAACAAATAGGACATGATGACACATGTGAAAATTCCAAGTTTGAAAACTAGAATACGTCCCCTAAAAATAAGGCCTTTTAGCCCCCTGAGAACCGAACAAACATATTCATGGGTGGTATGACTGTACTCAGGATTTGTTGTTGAACACATATTGGTGTGTTATTTGGCAGTAACCCTTAACGTTCTCGTAAATGATTTCTTAAATTGCTATTTTGTCAAAAAATCCCATTGTTTTTTGTTTTTTTTAAACTTTGGCCTAGATTGGTGGTAATATGACTGCATGAAAAGAGTCAAAATACCCCAAGTTTAATACCTTAGGTTGTCTTCTTTTAAAAATATATATATATGTAAAGGGGTATTCAGGGATTCCTCACAGATATCAGCAAAGTGCTACTTGTACTTATTGCCCTATAACTTGCAAAAAAAGCAAACAAGTAAACATTGGGTATTTCTAAACTCAGGACAAAATTTAGAAACTATTTAGCATGGGTGTTTTTTGGTGGTTGTAGATGTGTAACAGATTTTGGGGGTCAAAGTTAGAAATAGTGTGTTTTTATTTCCATTTTTTCATCATATTTTATAAAACAAATTATAGTAAATTATAAGATATGATAAAAATAATGGTATCTTTAGAAAGTCCATTTAATGGCAAGAAAAAAAGGTATATAATATGTGTGGGTACAGTAAATGAGTAAGAGGAAAAATACAGCTAAACACAAACACAGCAGAAATGTAAAAATAGCCCTGGTCCCAAACAGTCAGAAAATGGAAAAGTGGTCTGGTCACTAAGGGGTTAAGTATTGTCGTGATTTGGAAAAGGGCATTTTATTTTTTAATGTTTTTTTAAGAAGATATAATTTTGTGATATTAATGTCATAGAAGTGGTCCCTAATTTATTATGAATAACTGCATTATTTTTAACAGTGCAAAGTTAAATAAATGCAATGTAAAACTATGAAGTCACTAACGGCTAGATTTAGAGTTCGGCGGTAAAAGGGCTGTTAACGCTCCGCGGGTTTTTTTCTGGCCGCACCATAAATTTAACTCTGGTATCGAGAGTTCAAACAAATGCTGCGTTAGGCTCCAAAAAAGGAGCGTAGAGCATTTTTACCGCAAATGCAACTCTCGATACCAGAGTTGCTTACGGACGCGGCCGGCATCAAAAACGTGCTCGTGCACGATTCTCCCATAGGAAACAATGGGGCTGTTTGAGCTGAAAAAAAACCTAACACCTGCAAAAAAGCAGCGTTCAGCTCCTAACGCAGCCCCATTGTTTCCTATGGGGAAACACCTCCTAAGTCTGCACCTAACACCCTAACATGTACCCCGAGTCTAAACACCCCTAACCTTACACTTATTAACCCCTAATCTGCCGCCCCCGCTATCGCTGACCCCTGCATTACACTTTTAACCCCTAATCTGCCGCTCCGTAAACCGCCGCCACCTACGTTATCCCTATGTACCCCTAATCTGCTGCCCTAACATCGCCGACCCCTATGTTATATTTATTAACCCCTAATCTGCCCCCCACAACGTCGCCGACACCTACCTACACTTATTAACCCCTAATCTGCCGAGCGGACCTGAGCGCTACTATAATAAAGTTATTAACCCCTAATCCGCCTCACTAACCCTATCATAAATAGTATTAACCCCTAATCTGCCCTCCCTAACATCGCCGACACCTACCTTCAATTATTAACCCCTAATCTTCCGACCGGAGCTCACCGCTATTCTAATAAATGTATTAACCCCTAAAGCTAAGTCTAACCCTAACACTAACACCCCCCTAAGTTAAATATAATTTTTATCTAACGAAATAAATTAACTCTTATTAAATAAATAATTCCTATTTAAAGCTAAATACTTACCTGTAAAATAAATCCTAATATAGCTACAATATAAATTATAATTATATTATACCTATTTTAGGATTAATATTTATTTTACAGGCAACTTTGTAATTATTTTAACCAGGTACAATAGCTATTAAATAGTTAAGAACTATTTAATAGTTACCTAGTTAAAATAATTACAAATTTACCTGTAAAATAAATCCTAACCTAAGATATAATTAAACCTAACACTACCCTATCAATAAAATAATTAAATAAACTACCTACAATTACCTACAATTAACCTAACAATACACTATCAATAAATTAATTAAACACAATTGCTACAAATAAATAAAATTAAATAAACTATCTAAAGTACAAAAAATAAAAAAGAACTAAGTTACAGAAAATAATAAAATATTTACAAACATAAGAAAAATATTACAACAATTTTAAACTAATTACACCTACTCTAAGCCCCCTAATAAAATAACAAAGCCCCCCAAAATAAAAAATTCCCTACCCTATTCTAAAATACAAATATTACAAGCTCTTTTACCTTACCAGCCCTGAACAGGGCCCTTTGCGGGGCATGCCCCAAGAATTTCAGCTCTTTTGCCTGTAAAAAAAAACATACTATACCCCCCCCCCAACATTACAACCCACCACCCACATACCCCTAATCTAACCCAAACCCCCCTTAAATAAACCTAACACTACCCCCCTGATGATCTTCCTACCTTGTCTTCACCATGCCAGGTTCACCGATCCGTCCTGGCTCCAAGATCTTCATCCAAGCCAAGCGGGGGCTAGACATCCACTGAAGAAGTCCAGAAGAGGGTCCAAAGTCTTCCTCCTATCCGGCAAGAAGAGGACATCCGGACCGGCAAACATCTTCTCCAAGCGGCATCTTCTATCTTCTTCCATCCGATGACGACCGGCTCCATCTTGAAGACCTCCAGCGCGGATCCATCCTCTTCTTCCGACGACTAGACGACGAATGACGGTTCCTTTAAGGGACGTCATCCAAGATGGCGTCCCTCGAATTCCGATTGGCTGATAGGATTCTATCAGCCAATCGGAATTAAGGTAGGAATTTTCTGATTGGCTGATGGAATCAGCCAATCAGAATATAGTTCAATCCGATTGGCTGATCCAATCAGCCAATCAGATTGAGCTCGCATTCTATTGGCTGTTCCGATCAGCCAATAGAATGCGAGCTCAATCTGATTGGCTGATTGGATCAGCCAATCGGATTGAACTTGATTCTGATTGGCTGATTCCATCAGCCAATCAGAAAATTCCTACCTTAATTCCGATTGGCTGATAGAATCCTATCAGCCAATCGGAATTCGAGGGACGCCATCTTGGATGACGTCCCTTAAAGGAACCGTCATTCGTCGTCTAGTCGTCGGAAGAAGAGGATGGATCCGCGCTGGAGGTCTTCAAGATGGAGCCGGTCGTCATCGGATGGAAGAAGATAGAAGATGCCGCTTGGAGAAGATGTTTGCCGGTCCGGATGTCCTCTTCTTGCCGGATAGGAGGAAGACTTTGGACACTCTTCTGGACTTCTTCAGTGGATGTCTAGCCCCCGCTTGGCTTGGATGAAGATCTTGGAGCCAGGACGGATCGGTGAACCTGGCATGGTGAAGACAAGGTAGGAAGATCATCAGGGGGGTAGTGTTAGGTTTATTTAAGGGGGGTTTGGGTTAGATTAGGGGTATGTGGGTGGTGGGTTGTAATGTTGGGGGGGGGTATAGTATGTTTTTTTTTACAGGCAAAAGAGCTGAAATTCTTGGGGCATGCCCCGCAAAGGGCCCTGTTCAGGGCTGGTAAGGTAAAAGAGCTTGTAATATTTGTATTTTAGAATAGGGTAGGGAATTTTTTATTTTGGGGGGCTTTGTTATTTTATTAGGGGGCTTAGAGTAGGTGTAATTAGTTTAAAATTGTTGTAATATTTTTCTTATGTTTGTAAATATTTTATTATTTTCTGTAACTTAGTTCTTTTTTATTTTTTGTACTTTAGATAGTTTATTTAATTTTATTTATTTGTAGCAATTGTGTTTAATTAATGTATTGATAGTGTAGTGTTAGGTTAATTGTAGGTAATTGTAGGTAGTTTATTTAATTATTTTATTGATAGGGTAGTGTTAGGTTTAATTATATCTTAGGTTAGGATTTATTTTACAGGTAAATTTGTAATTATTTTAACTAGGTAACTATTAAATAGTTCTTAACTATTTAATAGCTATTGTACCTGGTTAAAATAATTACAAAGTTGCCTGTAAAATAAATATTAATCCTAAAATAGCTATAATATAATTATAATTTATATTGTAGCTATATTAGGATGTATTTTACAGGTAAGTATTTAGCTTTAAATAGGAATTATTTATTTAATAAGAGTTAATTTATTTCGTTAGATAAAAATTATATTTAACTTAGGGGGGTGTTAGTGTTAGGGTTAGACTTAGCTTTAGGGGTTAATACATTTATTAGAATAGCGGTGAGCTCCGGTCGGCAGATTAGGGGTTAATAATTGAAGGTAGGTGTCGGCGATGTTAGGGAGGGCAGATTAGGGGTTAATACTATTTATGATAGGGTTAGTGAGGCGGATTAGGGGTTAATAACTTTATTATAGTAGCGCTCAGGTCCGCTCGGCAGATTAGGGGTTAATAAGTGTAGGTAGGTGTCGGCGACGTTGTGGGGGGCAGATTAGGGGTTAATAAATATAACATAGGGGTCGGCGATGTTAGGGGTAGCAGATTAGGGGTACATAGGGATAACGTAGGTGGCGGCGATTTGCGGTCGGAAGATTAGGGGTTAATTATTTTAAGTAGCTTGCGGCGACGTTGTGGGGGGCAAGTTAGGGGTTAATAGATATAATACAGGGGTCGGCGGTGTTAGGGGCAGCAGATTAGGGGTACATAAGTATAACGTAGGTGGCGGTCGGCAGATTAGGGGTTAAAAATTTTAATCGAGTGGCGGCGATGTGGGGGGACCTCGGTTTAGGGGTACATAGGTAGTTTATGGGTGTTAGTGTACTTTAGGGTACAGTAGTTAAGAGCTTTATAAACCGGCGTTAGCCAGAAAGCTCTTAACTCCTGCTATTTTCAGGCGGCTGGAATCTTGTCGTTAGAGCTCTAACGCTCACTGCAGAAACGACTCTAAATACCAGCGTTAGAAAGATCCCATTGAAAAGATAGGCTACGCAAATGGCGTAGGGGGATCTGCGGTATGGAAAAGTCGCGGCTGAAAAGTGAGCGTTAGACCCTTTAATCACTGACTCCAAATACCAGCGGGCGCCCAAAACCAGCGTTAGGAGCCTCTAACGCTGGTTTTGACGGCTACCGCCGAACTCTAAATCTAGGCCTAATACTGTCTTCTATGACATATTCATATCTTGATAAAGAAATTGTCTTCCTAAAAATAAAAAATACTTATTAATAATAAATAAAACATATTTTGCAAATCATGACAATACATAAAATATAAATTATTTCTAATCACATTAAAAAATAAAATACATATAAAAAAAACATTGCATTTACATTTAAAGTGCCAGAACACCCACTGCAACCTAAGCCCACAAAACTATTAACTCCTAAAGCACCAGAACTCACCTAGATTACGAGTTGTGCATTACGGTTTTAACGCTGAAACAATTGCAATTTCAGTGTAAAAATAGTAACGCAGTCATTACTAATCGTCTTGTCGGTATAGCTATACCCAAACATTTTAGCCTGTAATGCAACGTCAATCCCACACTCATCAAAATAATGTTTTTGCCTGGGATTTTCATAGCGCCGGTATTACAGGTTGTGCGGTGAGACTAAAGTGCTTGCATTACAGCCTATACCGACACGAGCCATACCGTTATCTAGTTATCTAGTAGTTATGGAATTTGTGTAACAAAAATGATTCACAAAACTCATAACTAAAATGTTACAAAGTACACTAGCACCCATAAACTACCTATTAACCCCTAAACTGCCACCCTCCCACATCGCAAACACTATATTAAACTTATTAACCCCTAATCTGCCACCCGCCCACATCCCCGCCACTATAATAAAGTTATTAACCCCTATTTCGCCGCTCCCCGCCACCGCCACCACTAACTAAACCTATTATCCCCTAAACCGCCAGCCCCCCCACATCGCCACTAATAAATTAAACTATTAACCCCTAAACCTATCACCCCCTAACTTTAAATTAGAATTACAATATCCCTATCTTAAAATACATTAAAACTTATCTGTGAAATTAAACGATTTGCTTTTTTTTTTTTTACATTATTATATATTCATTATTTTTGTATTCTACAATTCCTGTCAATCACTTCATTGGCTCCGCCCATCAATGTAGCTTCTCAGCACTTTATAAACATGTACAGCAGTCCCACCTGCTGTGCACATCACTATTAGAGCTATTCCAATAATTGTATTACCTCTATTCCTCTTGAAACCTTTGTGCCTCAAATAGTAAAGTGATGTGTACAGCAGTCCCGCCTGCTATACACATCACTATCATCAGAGCCGCTTTCAGTATTTTATTTCCCCTTTCCCTCTTCACATTTATATATCTATCTGTTTTACCTTCAGTAGATTGACCTGTACAGCACTCCCACCCGCTGTACACGTCACTAGGATCCGAGCCACACGTTCAGAACACAGGAACGCTTCCTCCCTTCTTCTATTTATTTTACCTTCAGTAGATTGACGTGTCCAGCAGTCCCGCCCTCTGTACACGTCACTAGTAAGAAACCGTTCACAGTAAATGGGCGATTTCAACTATTGGATGCTTTTAGTCACCTCTCCTCCAATCTTATTGCTCTTTCAAGAAGATTGACATGTACAGCAATCCCGCCCGCTGTACACATCACTGTTATGGGTAGAGCTTTCCCATTATAGCATTGGAACCCTTATCATTCAATCATGTGCGCTTTTTTTCATTACCAAAGCGCATACCTCCAATCAGCTCTTGTCTAAAATGACGAGCTTTTAGGACCAACTAAACACCTGTTACTACACAGGAGCGATCAAGCTCCCTTAGTAACAGGGGTTCACAAGCCCCTTATATTTCTATCCGGTCTGCTAAGTGAACAGATGATTAGAAGATTCTGTGTTTACTTGCAGAAAGTTTATTCTACTGAATAATCCCTAAGGAACATTATCTAAGGAATAAAGCCAAGTTGAATCATCACATCATCACACACACACACACACACATATATATATATATATATATATATATATATATATATATATATATATATATATATATATATATATATATATATATATAATTTTTACAATTTTTATTTATTTTTACAATTTTATTTTGTAAACTAATTATATATAAATACAGCATTTCACAAAAGTGAGTACACCCCTCACATTTTTGTAAATATTTTATTATATCTTTTCATGTGACAACACTGAAGATATTACACTTTGCTACAATTTAATGTAGTGAGTGTACAGCCTGTATAACAGTTTAAATTTGCTGTCCCCTCAAAATAACTCAACACACAGCCATTAATGTCTAAACCGTTGGCAACAAAAGTGAGTACACCCCTAAGTGGAAATGTCAATATTTTGTGTGGTCACCATTATTTTCCAGCACTGCCTTAAACCTCTTGGGCATGGAGTTACCAGAGCTTTACAGGTTGCCACTGGAGTCCTCTTCCACTCCTCCATGATGACATTACGGAGCTGGTGGATGTTAGAGACCTTTCGCAACCCCCACCTTCGGTTTGAGGATGCCCCACAGATGCTCAATAGGGTTTAGGTCTGGAGACATGCTTGGCCAGTCCATCACCAAGGCAGTGGTCATGTTGGAGGTGTGTTTGGGGTTGTTATCATGTTGGAATACTGCCCTGCGGCCCAGTCTCCGAAAGGGGGGATCATGCTCTGCTTCAGTATGTCACAGTACATGTTGGCATTCATGGTTCCCTCAATGAACTGTAACACCCCAGTGCTGGCAGCACTCATGCAGGCCCAGACTATAGACACTCCCACCACTATGCTTGACTGTAGGCAAGACACACTTGTCTTTGTACACCTCACCTGGTTGCTGCCACAGACGCTTGACACCATCTGAACCAAATAAGTTTATCTTAGTCTCATCGGACCACAGGACATGGTTCCAGTAATCCATGTCCTTTGTCTGCTTGTCTTCAGCAAACTGTTTGCAGGCTTTCTTGTGCATCATCTTTAGAAGAGGCTTCCTTCTGGGACGACAGCCATGCAGACCAATTTGATGCAGTGTGCGGCGTATGGTCTGAGCACTGACAGGCTGACCCCCCACCCCTTCAACCTCTGCAGCAATGCTGGCAGCACTCATACGTCTATTTCCCAAAGACATCTGGATATGACGCTGAGCATGTGCACTCAACTTCTCTGGTCGACCATGGTGAGGCCTGTTCTGAGTGGAACCTGTCCTGTGAAACCGCTGTATGGTCTTGCCCACCGTGCTGCAGCTCAGTTTTAGGGTCTTGGCAATCTTCTTATAGCCTAGGCCATCTTTATGTAGAGCAACAATTCTTTTTTTCAGATTCTCAGAGAGTTCTTTCTCATGAGGTGCCATGTTGAACTTCCAGTGACTAGTATGAGAGAGTGCAATTTAACACACCTGCTCCCCATTCACACCTGAGTAACACTAACGAGTCACATGACACAGCGGAGGGAAAATGGTTATTTGTCCCCAATTTGGACATTTCCACTTAGGGGTGTACTCACTTTTGTTGCCAATGGTTTAGACATTAATGGCTGTGTGTTGAGTTATTTTGAGGGGACAGCAAATTTACACTGTTATACAGGCTGTACACTCACTACTTACATTGCAGCAAAGTGTTATTTCTTAAGTGTTGTCAAATAAAATAATAGAATAAAATATTTACAAAAATGTGAGGGGTGTACTCACTTTTGTGAGATACTGTGTATATATATATATATATATATATATATATACTATATATATATATATATATATATGTAGTTTACAAAGTAAAAATTTACAACGTTACATATATATATATATGTGTGTGTGTGTGTGTGTGTGTGTGATGATTCAGCTTACTTGGCTTTATTGCTTAGATAATGTTCCCTAGGGATTATTCAGAAGAATAAACTTTCTGCAAGTAAACAGAGAATCTTCTAATCGTTTGTTCATTAAAGGGACACTGAACCCAAATTTTTTCTTTCGTGATTCAGATAGAGCATGCAATTTTAAGCAACTTTCTAATTACTCCTTTTATCAAATTTTCTTCATTCTCTAGTTATGTTTATTTGAAAAGCAAGAATTTAAGTTTAGATGCCGGCCCATTTTTGGTGAACAACCTGGGTTGTCCTTGCTGATTGGACAGCACCAATAAAAAAATGCTGTCCATGGTTCTGAACCACAAATTTGATGGCTCCTTAGCTTAGATGCCTTCTTTTTCAAATAAGGATATCAAGAGAACGAAGAAAAAATGGTAATAGAAGTAAATTATAAAGTTGCTTAAAATTGCATGCTCTATCTGAATCTTGAAAGAAAAAATTTGGGTTCAGTATCCCTTTAAGCAGACCGGATAGAAATATAAGGGGCTTGCGAACACCTGTTACAAGGGGAGCTTGATCGCTCCTGTGTAGTAACAGGTGTTTAGTTGGTCCTAAAATCTCAAGTCATTTTACTGTGACAAACTGTGAACGGTTTCTTCCTAGTGACATGTACAGCGGGTGGGACTGCTGTACAGGTCAATCTACTAAAGGTAAAACAGATAGAAGAACGGAGGAAGCGTTCTTGTGTAAAGAAAGCGCAGGTATGATGGCAGTGATGTGTATAGCAGGCGGGACTGCTGTACACATCTTTTTACTATACAAGACCCAAAAATGTCAAGAGTAAAAGGGGAAATAGAAAATCCCAGTGATGTGTATAGCAGGCGGGACTGCTGTACACATTTCTAGAATCACCTGTAATAAAATTTGTAGGGAAAATGGGAAAAAGAGCAATTACAAAAATTAGAAATTTTGTTGAACATCTAGAAGTTGAGGTAAATTATAAACAGAGGAGCTAGGCTGGCAGGAGAGCATTATCTATAAGATATTAGATTAATAAAAAAAATGTATTTAAAAGAAGTAACAAGAAAAAGAGTTTTTTTTATCAAAAATATGTCATGAACTTTAATTTTTTTAAAGTTATATTGAAGAGTTTACCATCTCTTTAATGTATATATTTACTGGAAACACACAGTTCCTTTAGACAGCAATGTAAAGGCACTTTTCAGTGCCGTTTTTTTCTAACACCCCTCTCCCGCCAACTTTATTTTGGGGGTATTTGGGGCACATTAACAAAATTAACCAGAGATCTGATCTCTGCTTTTTTTATACAAGCGCTAATTGCTACTGCAAGCTTGCGGTAGCAATAAGCAGCCACTTGGAATGGCTGGTTAATTATTGCGCTCCTGCAAACTGGGAAAATATGCCCACTTACAGGTGCGCAATAATTTAGCACTCACACTTGTAATCTTGCACTAAATGTCTTTCAAATGGCATGGAGAGTCCACAAATCCATTCAATTACTTGTGGGAATTTAACTCCTGGCCACCAGGTGGAGGCAAAGAACACCCCAGCAAAGCTTCAAATATTCTCCCACTTCCTACAATCCCCAGTCATTCTTTGCTTGTGTAACATTGTAGGTGATGTCTCAAGAAATCAAGTTGTTAATCCTTTAATGGGTACCTTTCCCTGCAAGCAAGGATTGGGGTTATGCTGTGTCCATATAATTCTCTTTAGTAAGAGTAATGGTGGCTTTTTAGCAGTTGGAAGATGGCGAGGTGGTCTTTGCTTTCCTTCCAACATTTTTGCTACTCCTATATAGAAAACCAGGGTTGGTTACTCTGTTTCTTCTTTATCTACAGGCCTATGTCAGTAAGGATTCTGTCACACCTGTTTGCTGTACCTGTCCTACAGCGGATCCATAGGTAAGTGCTTTTACCTTCTAGGTGAGAAGGATGCAGAGAACAGAGAACAAGGTGGATCCTTATGGGAATGAATATTCCTTTTAAAGATTAGGGATTTATTGGGCAGCATTTCAGGGCACTGTTCTGTCATGTGAAGGCTTTTTTGATTTTGGCAAATAGGATTTGTTTGCACAAGTTGACCTTTTATTTTATTTAGGAAATATCTCTTTAAGGAAGTTGTTCGCGGTTCTTTTTACCGCATCTAACTTTTGAATTTGCGTTCATGTGAACACTCAGTTACTTCCTGAGTACTAATGGTTTGTTTCTAGCCGGCTGTTTGAAGCCGGATTTTCAAGGGGACAGAGCAGATTTTCTGTCATTAGATTGTTTTTTCTGCCTGCTGCTTCTCTCTGATGTTTGCAGCTTTCTAGGATTTGCAGTTTGAACAGGATTGTTTTATCTGCTGATGTGGAATGGATTCCTGGTTGCCGGTTGGGTAAGTCTCTCCAGCGTGGTGGGGTGTAGAGGAGCCGGTTTAAATAATTATTTGTTATCTATGTCTAAAGTTTTTTATTCTAATTATATATATATATATATAGAAATTAGAGTATGAGGGAAATAAAGGGCTATTTTATTTACTTAGGCCTAGATTTGGAGTTCGGCGGTAGCCGTCAAAACCAGCGTTAGAGGCTCCTAACGCTGGTTTTGGCCGCCCGCTGGTATTTGGAGTCAGTGATTAAAGGGTCTAACGCTCACTTTTCAGCCGCGACTTTTCCATACCGCAGATCCCCCTACGCCATTTGCGTATCCTATCTTTTCAATGGGATCTTTCTAACGCCGGTATTTAGAGTCGTTTCTGAAGTGAGCGTTAGAGCTCTAACGACAAAACTCCAGCCGCCTGAAAATAGCAGGAGTTAAGAGCTTTCTGGCTAACGCCGGTTCATAAAGCTCTTAACTACTGTACCCTAAAGTACACTAACACCCATAAACTACCTATGTACCCCTAAACCGAGCTCCCCCCACATCGCCGCCACTCGATTAAAATTTTTAACCCCTAATCTGCCGACCGCCACCTACGTTATACTTATGTACCCCTAATCTGCTGCCCCTAACCCCGCCGACCCCTGTATTACATTTATTAACCCCTAACCTGCCCCCCACAACGTCGCCGCCAGCTACTTAAAATAATTAACCCCTAATCTTCCGACTGCAAAGCGCCGCCACCTACGTTATCCCTATGTACCCCTAATCTGCTACCCCTAACACCGCCGACCCCTATATTATATTTATTAACCCCTAATCTGCCCCCCTCAACGTCGCCGACACCTGCCTACACTTATTAACCCCTAATCTGCCGAGCGGACCTGAGCGCTACTATAATAAAGTTATTAACCCCTAATCCGCCTCACTAACCCTATCATAAATAGTATTAACCCCTAATCTGCCCTCCCTAACATCGCCGACACCTACCTTCAATTATTAACCCCTAATCTGCCGAGCGGAGCTCACCGCTATTCTAATAAATGTATTAACCCCTAAAGTTAAGTCTAACCCTAACACTAACACCCCCCTAACTTAAATATAATTTACATCTAACGAAATTAATTATCTCTTATTAAATAAATTATTCCTATTTAAAGCTAAATACTTACCTGTAAAATAAACCCTAATATAGCTACAATATAAATTATAATTATATTATAGCTATTTTAGGATTAATATTTATTTTACAGGCAACTTTGTAATTATTTTAACCAGGTACAATAGCTATTAAATAGTTAAGAACTATTTAATAGTTACCTAGTTAAAATAATAACAAATTTACCTGTAAAATAAATCCTAACCTAAGATATAATTAAACCTAACACTACCCTATCAATAAATTAATTAAATAAACTACCTACAATTACCTACAATTAACCTAACACTACACTATCAATAAATTAATTAAACACAATTCCTACAAATAAATACAATTAAATAAACTAGCTAAAGTACAAAAAATAAAAAAGAACTAAGTTACAAAAAATAAAAAAATATTTACAAACATAAGAAAAATATTACAACAATTTTAAACTAATTACACCTACTCTAAGCCCCCTAATAAAATAACAAAGCCCCCCAAAATAAAAAATTCCCTACCCTATTCTAAATTAAAAAAGTTACAAGCTCTTTTACCTTACCAGCCCTGAACAGGGCCCTTTGCGGGGCATGCCCCAAGAATTTCAGCTCTTTTGCCTGTAAAAGAATAAATACAATACCCCCCCCCCAACATTACAACCCACCACCCACATACCCCTAATCTAACCCAAACCCCCCTTAAATAAACCTAACACTAAGCCCCTGAAGATCTTCCTACCTTGTCTTCACCATCCAGGTATCACCGATCCGTCCTGGCTCCAACATCTTCATCCAACCCAAGCGGGGGTTGGCGATCCATCATCCGGTGCTGAAGAGGTCCAGAAGAGGCTCCAAAGTCTTCCTCCTATCCGGCAAGAAGAGGACATCCGGACCGGCAAACATCTTCTCCAAGCGGCATCTTCGATCTTCTTCCATCCGGTGCGGAGCGGGTCCATCTTGAAGCAGGCGACGCGGATCCATCCTCTTCTTCCGTTGTCTCCCGACTAATGACGGTTCCTTTAAGGGACGTCATCCAAGATGGCGTCCCTCGAATTCCGATTGGCTGATAGGATTCTATCAGCCAATCGGAATTAAGGTAGGAATTTTCTGATTGGCTGATGGAATCAGCCAATCAGAATCAAGTTCAATCCGATTGGCTGATCCAATCAGCCAATCAGATTGAGCTCGCATTCTATTGGCTGATCGGAACAGCCAATAGAATGCGAGCTCAATCTGATTGGCTGATTGGATCAGCCAATCGGATTGAACTTGATTCTGATTGGCTGATTCCATCAGCCAATCAGAAAATTCCTACCTTAATTCCGATTGGCTGATAGAATCCTATCAGCCAATCGGAATTCGAGGGACACCATCTTGAATCACGTCCCTTAAAGGAACCGTCATTAGTCGGGAGACAACGGAAGAAGAGGATGGATCCGCGTCGCCTGCTTCAAGATGGACCCGCTCCGCACCGGATGGAAGAAGATCGAAGATGCTGCTTGGAGAAGATGTTTGCCGGTCCGGATGTCCTCTTCTTGCCGGATAGGAGGAAGACTTTGGAGCCTCTTCTGGACCTCTTCAGCACCGGATGATGGATCGCCAACCCCCGCTTGGGTTGGATGAAGATGTTGGAGCCAGGACGGATCGGTGATACCTGGATGGTGAAGACAAGGTAGGAAGATCTTCAGGGGCTTAGTGTTAGGTTTATTTAAGGGGGGTTTGGGTTAGATTAGGGGTATGTGGGTGGTGGGTTGTAATGTTGGGGGGGGGTATTGTATTTATTCTTTTACAGGCAAAAGAGCTGAAATTCTTGGGGCATGCCCCGCAAAGGGCCCTGTTCAGGGCTGGTAAGGTAAAAGAGCTTGTAACTTTTTTAATTTAGAATAGGGTAGGGAATTTTTTATTTTGGGGGGCTTTGTTATTTTATTAGGGGGCTTAGAGTAGGTGTAATTAGTTTAAAATTGTTGTAATATTTTTCTTATGTTTGTAAATATTTTTTTATTTTTTGTAACTTAGTTCTTTTTTATTTTTTGTACTTTAGCTAGTTTATTTAATTGTATTTATTTGTAGGAATTGTGTTTAATTAATTTATTGATAGTGTAGTGTTAGGTTAATTGTAGGTAATTGTAGGTAGTTTATTTAATTATTTTATTGATAGGGTAGTGTTAGGTTTAATTATAACTTAGGTTAGGATTTATTTTAAAGGTAAATTTGTTATTATTTTAACTAGGTAACTATTAAATAGTTCTTAACTATTTAATAGCTATTGTACCTGGTTAAAATAATTACAAAGTTGCCTGTAAAATAAATATTAATCCTAAAATAGCTACAATGTAATTATAATTTATATTGTAGCTATATTAGGGTTTATTTTACAGGTAAGTATTTAGCTTTAAATAGGAATAAGTTATTTAATAAGAGTTAATTTATTTCGTTAGATGTAAATTATATTTAAGTTAGGGGGGTGTTAGTGTTAGGGTTAGACTTAGCTTTAGGGGTTAATACATTTATTAGAATAGCGGTGAGCTCCGCTCGGCAGATTAGGGGTTAATAATTGAAGGTAGGTGTCGGCGATGTTAGGGAGGGCAGATTAGGGGTTAATACTATTTATGATAGGGTTAGTGAGGCGGATTAGGGGTTAATAACTTTATTATAGTAGCGGTGCGGTCCGCTCGGCAGATTAGGGGTTAATAAGTGTAGGCAGGTGTCGGCGACGTTGAGGGGGGCAGATTAGGGGTTAATAAATATAATATAGGGGTCGGCGATGTTAGGGCAGCAGATTAGGGGTACATAGGGATAACGTAGGTTGCGGCGGTTTACGGAGCGGCAGATTAGGGGTTAAAAAAAATATGCAGGGGTCAGCGATAGCGGGGGTGGCAGAATAGGGGCTAATAAGTGTAAGGTTAGGGGTGTTTAGACTCGGGGTACATGTTAGAGTGTTAGGTGCAGACGTAGGAAGTGTTTCCCCATAGGAAACAATGGGGCTGCGTTAGGAGCTGAACGCTGCTTTTTTGCAGGTGTTAGGTTTTTTTTCAGCTCAAACAGTCCCATTGTTTCCTATGGGAGAATCGTGCACGAGCATGTTTTTGAGGCTGGCCGCGTCCGTAAGCAACTCTGGTATCGAGAGTTGCATTTGCGGTACAAATGCTCTACGCTCCTTTTTTGGAGCCTAACGCAGCATTTGTTTGAACTCTCGATACCAGAGTTAAATTTATGGTGCGGCCAGAAAAAAGCCCGCGGAGCGTTAACAGCCCTTTTACCGCCAAACTCCAAATCTAGGCCTAAGGATGCTGATCCCAAGCTTTCTTTGTCATTTGATAAATGCCTTTATTGTGCAGATGCCCGGGTTATTCCAACTGTGCAATTTTTTTCCCCTTGCCTTAATAAAGTTTTATTATCTAAGGATAAGAATTCCTTACCCAAGCCTTCTTTTTCTCAGGATAATGCTGTTCAGGGATTGTCTCAGCCTTCTTCTAACATGTCCCAGCCTTTGACAGATTCACATGCAGTGCCCTGTGGTTCCTCTCAGTCATTCTCTGGGAGTGTTTGTTTGCCTAAAGATTTTGCTGCACAGTTGACTTCTGCAATTTCTGCAGCTCTAAGTGCTTTACCTAGTTCTGGTAAAAGGAAGAGGAAATCTAAGAACATTTTTATGGGTTCTGTTTCCGCCAAGACTGATTTGGTTAGTCTTTCTCAGTTATCTAGCGAGGATCATTCCTCTGCAGCATCTGAGGGTGAGATCTCTGATTCAGAATCTGCGGTTCCTAGTACAGTAGATTCTGAGGAGGTTAATTTAAGATTTAAACTGGAGCATCTCTGTTTGAAGGAGGTTTTAGCTACTTTGGATGACTCTGAAACAATTACAGAGGCTCCTAAAAAAGCTAATAAACTGAATTTAGTTTTTGATGTCAAACCTAAATCTGTGGAAGTTTTTCCTGTTCCAGATCGCATGTCTGACATTATATCTCAGGAATGGGAAAAGCCGGGTGTTCCTTTTAAGCCGTCTCCTGTGTTTCAAATTATGTTTCCTGTGGCTAATTCAGTGCGAGATCTGTGGCACACTGTTCCTAGAGTAGAGGGTGCTATATCTACCTTAGCCAAGAGAACTATTCCTCTTGAAGATAGTTCCTCTTTTAGATACCCTATGGATAGGAAACCGGAGGGTTATTTAAGAAAGATGTTTCTTCACCAGGGTTTGTAGTGGCAACCATTTGCTAGTATTACGACAGTTGCTGGTGCAGCCTCTTATTGGTGTGACTCATTGTCTGATCTAATTTCAGAGGAGACTACTATAGAGGAGATCCAAGATAGGATCAAGACTCTAAAGCTGGCTAATACTTTTATCTGTGATGCCAGTATGCAAGTTGTCAGGATGGGAGCCAAGATTTCCAGTTTTGCGATACTAGCCCAGAGAGCCCGTTGGTTAAAGACTTGGCCTGCAGATGTGACTTCCAAATTCAAGCTTCTGTCTCTACCTTTTAACCCCTTATGGACCAAGGACGTATAGGGTACTTCCTACAAAAAATGTCAGTTAGTGACCAAGGACGTACCCTTTATGTCCTCAGGGGTTTCAAGTGGTGGAAGCGATCCTGATCCTTATCGCTTCCAAACGCTTTTAAGGGGTTGCAGTGATGGCGGTAAATAGGTAGAGGGGGGTGGATTTAGAGAGCTGTATGGGGGGATCAGGGAGGTTGGGGGCTAAGAGGGGATCCAACACTGCAGAATCAATTGAAGAAAAAATAAATAAAAAATGCTTTTTATTTTAGTACTGGCAGACTTTCTGCCAGTACTTAAGATGGCAGTGACAATTGTGAGGTAGGGGAGGAAAGAGAGCTGTTTGAGGGGGTCAGGGAGGGTTCAGGGGGTGGGATGTGTCAGGTGGGAGGCTGATCTCTACACTAAAGCTAAAATTAACCCTACAAGCTACCTAAATTAACCCCTTCACTGCTGGGCATAATACAAGTGAAAATGTATTAACAATTTAAAAAAAAAAAAAAAAAAATATTTGATCGCATTTGGCGGTGAAATGGTGGCATGAAATATACCAAAATGGGCCTAGATCAATACTTTGGGTTGTCTACTACACTACACTAAAGCTAAAATTAACCCTACAAGCTCCCTACAAGCTCCCTAATTAACCCCTTCACTGCTGGGCATAATACACGTGTGGTGCACAGCAGAATTTAGCGGCCTTCTAATTACCAAAAAGCAAAGCCATATAAGTCTGCTACTTCTGAACAAAGCGGATCCCAGAGAAGCATTTACAAACATTTGTGCCATAATTGCACAAGCTGTTTGTAAATAATTTCAGTGAGAAACCTATAGTTTGTAAAAAAGTTTGTGAAAATTAGAACGATTTTTTTTATTTGATCGCATTTGACGGTGAAAGGGTGGCATGAAATATACCAAAATGGGCCTATATCAATACTTTGGGTTGTCTACTTAAAAAAATATATATAATTATACACTGCTGGGCATAATAAACGTGTCGTGCACAGCGGAATTTAGCGGCCTTCTAATTACCAAAAAGCAACGCCAAAGCCATATAAGTCTGCTACTTCTGAACAAAGCGGATCCCAGAGAAGCATTTACAAACATTTGTGCCATAATTGCACAAGCTGTTTGTAAATAATTTCAGTGAGAAACCTAAAGTTTGTAAAAAGGTTTGTGAAAATTAGAACGATTTTTTTTTATTTGATCGCATTTGGCGGTGAAATGGTGGCATGAAATATACCAAAATGGGCCTATATCAATACTTTGGGTTGTCTACTTAAAAAAATATATACATGTCAAGGGATATTCAGGGATTCCTGACAGATATCAATGTTACAACGTAACTATCGCTAATTTTGAAAAAAAAAATGGTTTGTCCTATAACTTGCAAAAAAGCAAAAAACATATAAACATTGGATATTTCTAAACTCAGGACAAAATTTAGAAACTATTTATTTTGGTTGTTTTTTGGTGTTTGTATATGTTAGAAAAGTTAGAAAAAGTGTGTTTTTTCCATTTTCTCATCATATTTTATATTTTTTTTATAGTAAATGATAAGATATAAGATATGATAAGATATGATTAAAATAATGGTATCTTTAAAAAGTCCATTTAATGGTGAGAATGAGAAAAACAGTATATAATATGTGTGGGTACAGTAAATGAGTAAGAGGAAAATTACAGCTAAACACAAACACCGCAAAAATGCAAAAAAAGCCCTGGTCCCAAACGGTCAGAAAATGGAAAAGTTTTGTGGTCCTTAAGGGGTTAAGGATAAGACTTTATTTGGTCCCGGTCTAGCAGAAATAATTTTCATGGTTACTGGTGGAAAAGGAGTTTTCTTACCACATGATAAGAAGAATAGACCCAAGAGCCGTCAGACTTCTAATTTTCATTCCTTTCGTAACTTCAAGGGTCAGAAATCTTCCTCGTCTTCTAAATCTGAGCAAGCCAAGACTTCTTGGAGAGTTAGCCAGCCCTGGAATAAGGGTAAGCAATCCAAAAAACCTTCTGCTGATGCTAAGTCAGCATGAAGGGGCCACCCCCGATCCAGTTCTGGATCAGGGAAGGGAGAAGGCTTTCCTTCTTTAAGTAGGCTTGGATTCACAACATTCCGGATCCTTGGGCAGTGGAGGTGGTCTCCCAGGGACACAGGATAGGATTCAAATCTTGTCCCCCCCAAGGACAGATTTCTATTATCAAGATTATCTGTAAACCAGGTAAAGAGAGAGGCCTTCTTAAACTGCGTAAGGGATCTGTCTTCTCTGGGAGTTATTATCCCAGATCCTCTAGCAGAACAGGGTTATGGATTTTATTCAAATCTTTTTGTGTTTCCCAAAAAGGAGGGAACTTTTCAACCCATTCTAGACCTCAAGTCTCTCAACAAGTTTCTCAAGATTCCGTCCTTCAAAATGGAGACTATTCGTTCTATTCTTTCTCTAGTTCAGAAGGGTCAATTTATGACCACCATAGACCTAAAGGATGCGTATCTTCATGTGCCTATCCACAGGGAACATTTTAAGTTCCTGAGGTTCGCCTTTTTGGATCAACATTTCCAATTTGTAGCCCTTCCTTTCGGCCTCGCCACTGCTCCTTGAATCTTTACAAAGGTTCTAGGGGCTCTTTTGGCTGTGGCCAGATCTCTAGGTATTGCGGTGGCTCCTTACCTGGACAATATCTTGGTTTAGGTGTCATCTTCTCGGTTAGCAAGATCTCATACAGATTCTTTGTTAGCCATTCTCCGCAATCATGGGTGGAAGGTGAATCTAGGGAAAAGTTCCTTGGTGCCAAGTGTAGTTATTAAAATTTGGTTATTTAATATTTTTACTTTACACTAAATATAATTCTAATCACAGGATTTCTATGGTAATACCACTAAACCAATACAAGTAAGTTGTGAAATAAACTCCATCAGAGGGTCTCCATTATTTCCAAACAGTTTATTTGGAATCAATATATGTTAATAATAAGAGAAATATTTAAAGGTATATATATATACACATCTATTTTACAGCAAAACAGTCAACACATTTAATACAGGGCAACTCTACTACAACCCCAATTTGTGCAATACTGCTACACAGAATATTATCCCAGAAATACTTAGCCAGATTCTCTGTGTCCAACATCATTCATCTTTTCAGCAGGAGCAAGATAAGAAGAAGAGAAAAAGATAGAGAGTGTTCCAGTTTTTATACCCCAATTCAATAGGGAGTGGTTTATCAAATGCCACTCAAAGGCTATTGGGAGTGTCCTACTTAGACAGGCACTAAGTCAAAGAACTACTTGTATATTCAATTTTAAAACCAGCTATATGAATTTCCAGGTATAAAATCTGTGAGCTATATTTTAATATTCCAGTGATAAAATGTCATCACATTCCCTCACTTTTTCTTCTCCTATGTTGCCCCATTTTCTAGTTATACCCACTAGTACAGAAGAACACAGTGGGAGCGAAAACCTTACAGGGAAAATTCTCCCACCATCCCTTAGGAATATCATTCCCTCGGCGATATGAGCTCTTCTGTACTTTCCTAGGACTGTCAATTCCTAGTCTAATTTATACAATTCATTTAAAAAATTAATTTAAAATTATACATAGAAACACAAAATCCTATGCTAAACCCCATTAGCAACATTTATACAATGGTCTTAAAATTGGGAAAAATTAAAAGTTCATGTATGAGTGTGTGAGTGTGGGTACACTAGATGGGTATGCATGTAGTAAAATCTGTATTAATAAAGTGTGAATTGTGCCTGTAAAACAAAAGTTATAATGGTTCACTGAAGATCATATTTTGGCATCTGGTCCTTGCTTTTGCATCTCTCTTTGAACCACTTTGTTTTTTCCAAGACCCTCACAAAGGAATGAAAAAAAATTAAAACCAGGCATATATTTACTTCACACTACAACACTCCATCTGCAGTAGAAACCACATTCACAGTTATTAACTTCAAGTTGGGATGTGCCTCTCATTGCATCATCCCACTCGCCCCCTTACTTATACTTATGTTGCTTGTCCTATATTATTATTTACCCCTTTATGATATATATTATTTTGGCCTAATGCCCAATTTTACATCTCCATTGTGATACATGTTATACTTATTTAATTTGTCCAACGCCACCATCATAGATTCTTGGTTAGATCAGTCCTGATGACACCTGAAAACAACAATCTATAATATGTGTTATTGGGGAAAAGCTACAAGGAAAGGTGAGAAGCCTTCTATCTTCATTGGTTTTCATCCTGCAAGATACGACTTCAGACAGTTTACATAGAAATGTTATTGCATGTGGCCTTCCAAAACATCTATTTTACAGCAAAACAGTCAACACATTTAATACAGGGCAACTCTACTACAACCCCAATTTGTGCAATACTGCTACACAGAATATTATCCCAGAAATACTTAGCCAGATTCTCTGTGTCCAACATCATTCATCTTTTCAGCAGGAGCAAGATAAGAAGAAGAGAAAAAGATAGAGAGTGTTCCAGTTTTTATACCCCAATTCAATAGGGAGTGGTTTATTAAATGCCACTCAAAGGCTATTGGGAGTGTCCTACTTAGACAGGCACTAAGTCAAAGAACTACTTGTATATTCAATTTTAAAACCAGCTATATGAATTGCCAGGTATAAAATCTGTGAGCTATATTTTAATATTCCAGTGATAAAATGTCATCACATTCCCTCACTTTTTCTTCTCCTATGTTGCCCCATTTTCTAGTTATACCCACTAGTACAGAAGAACACAGTGGGAGCGAAAACCTTACAGGGAAAATTCTCCCACCATCCCTTAGGAATATCATTCCCTCGGCGATATGAGCTCTTCTGTACTTTCCTAGGACTGTCAATTCCTAGTCTAATTTATACAATTCATTTAAAAAATTAATTTAAAATTATACATAGAAACACAAAATCCTATGCTAAACCCCATTAGCAACATTTATACAATGGTCTTAAAATTGGGAAAAATTAAAAGTTCATGTATGAGTGTGTGAGTGTGGGTACACTAGATGGGTATGCATGTAGTAAAATCTGTATTAATAAAGTGTGAATTGTGCCTGTAAAACAAAAGTTATAATGGTTCACTGAAGATCATATTTTGGCATCTGGTCCTTGCTTTTGCATCTCTCTTTGAACCACTTTGTTTTTTCCAAGACCCTCACAAAGGAATGAAATTTTTTTAAAACCAGGCATATATTTACTTCACACTACAACACTCCATCTGCAGTAGAAACCACATTCACAGTTATTAACTTCAAGTTGGGATGTGCCTCTCATTGCATCATCCCACTCGCCCCCTTACTTATACTTATGTTGCTTGTCCTATATTATTATTTACCCCTTTATGATATATATTATTTTGGCCTAATGCCCAATTTTACATCTCCATTGTGATACATGTTATACTTATTTAATTTGTCCAACGCCACCATCATAGATTCTTGGTTAGATCAGTCCTCATGACACCTGAAAACAACAATCTATAATATGTGTTATTGGGGAAAAGCTGCAAGGAAAGGTGAGAAGCCTTCTATCTTCATTGGTTTTCATCCTGCAAGATACGACTTCAGACAGTTTACATAGAAATGTTATTGCATGTGGCCTCCCAAAACTTATCACAATGGAGGTATCTGTTATTTGTTTTTGTTTTTTTAGAAAGAAAATGCATCATTAACTATGCATTCTTAACTTAATGAAAGAAAAACACTTAAAATTATTAATTGAATAAAACTAAAGTATACATTACACGATACAAATGTACTGCAAACAAATATGCTTATAAAGAAAAATGAATGATTTAATTTGAGCCCTCCAGCTCTGTCAGCTGTTACTTTAGAAACCCAATTTCATCAATCATTCTCCTGTTTTTTTGTTTGAGTTCCCAATAACTTAAGTTGTTGGCCTTATTGTTCATCTCATTTGGCCTCAGCCTCCAATTTCTACACTTGTTTTCTCCTCTGTTAATGTCGCCATTTAAATTCTGGTCTCTCCAGTTTCCTGTATTTGATGCTCTACTATTCTGATATCCCCAAACATGTCTCCTGTTGCCCCTCTCTGATTCCTGCCCCTGGATATTCAGATTATAATCCATTGACTGCTTCACTGTAGAAATTGCCTTAATGGTGTATGGGTGATAATTCCACCACTTCTCAGCTCTAGTGAGCACCATATCTAAGTTTGTGGAGTTTGGATCCTACAGCTTTACAAACTTCTGACATTTTTTGGGGAGAGCTTCAAGTACCCTCTGTATGTGAGCTGGTGACCCCTAGACCATTTGGGTCTGTGGTTGGCGCAGCACACACCAAAATAAAACTTTTTTTGCTACTTCAAATGGTCCATCTAGAGGTCTCATGGTAATTTCACTAATCTCTTTTTCTAGACTAGTAAAATTGAAAAAGGTCTTAACTATTCTCCCAGCCTGATCAAATATGCTTGAGGTGAATCCTAATAACCTGTTGGCATAGGGGCCCATGGCATCTTGAAGCAATTCAGTCCATTTCTGCATGCTCATACCTAATTTTATGGCTTTTTCAGATCCCTTGTGAAACCAATGTGAAAAGTTATTAAAGCTGTTTGTGGGGATTGTGCCCCACCATTTCTGAAAAATGTCTTTATCTGCTACAGTCATTGGCCTAGTCTGATTTGAGAAAACTGTAGGAACTTTCAGGGGGGTTAAAATGCTCAGATATTATGACAGGGGCAATTGGAACAGAACTTGGATGTTTAGTTGGTCCCATTTGCATTTTATCTTGTTTTATTACTTGTTTTGGCTCTTTCCTGCATTGTTCCCAGAAATATCACTAATAATTTTTTCTTCTTGTTTTATTTTCATTTGTAACTCAGTAATTATGTTTAAATATTCGTTTCTGCTGTGTTCTGTTAATTTTAATTGACGTTGTAATTTACTGATCTTTATGGTGTTAGTTAAAGCAGAAAGCTTAATACAATCTCTGTCAGTCTGTGTGTTATCTAACTTTAATTTAAGGTCTTTATTTTGCTCTGTCAAGTCTCCAATAATGTTTGTTATTCCCCTTATTGTTGAAATCACTGCCTGCGCTATCATACATTGTCTTTTATTATTATTAATCTTTTTTTTTTTTTTAAACAAGCTTTATTAGTGAACATCCATAGATCCACAACATAAGTGCAATACATTGAAAAGGCAGGTTTACATCTCACAGAGCATTATAAACGACATGCATTTGAATTATAATGACAAATGTCCAACCTGAAGCTAACAGAGATATTGTCTCGCTATCTCATTTGTTAAGTTTTACATAAGTCATGCTTTAATTAGAATACAGCCAGATTTCCGAGATCCGACCCATTAAACAGATCCATGGATATGTCCACCCGCAATACTCTTTAGTGCAATTTCTGAGAAAAAGGGAGGAAGAGGAAAAAAGTAATAGAGGGAACAGCGTGTAGAGGATATAATGGAGGTAAAGGGAGGGGGAAAAAGAGGAGAGAAAAAAACAAAAAAAACAAAAAAAAAACAAACCCAGATCGGTACACAGCCCAAGTCACTCCAGACCCAATTTTCCAGATCTTATCAGACTCTTATATATCTTTGCCTTCCCATAAAAGTACCATATATTCATGTAGTTCAGTTTTGCCTGATCTTATGTAGTGATATCTTTCTAAGTTCAGCAGATCCCCGACCCCAGCCCTCCACTCCCCCAAAGTTGGCACACACAAAGACTTCCAATGCCTCGGTATGAGGCTTTTAGCGCAATTCAGAAACAGGAGGAACAGATTTCGCTTGGGCTCCTCAATGATTCTTGGTATTTCATGATAGATAAGATATTTGAGGTCTGGGGGCAGGATCATTTTCAGAATCCTGCCTGCTTCACCGAACACCTCCTCCCAGAAGGGTTGAATGTGAGGGCAGCTCCACCACAAGTGCATCAATGTGCCCTCCTCTCCACAACCCCTCCAGCACTCCCCACTCAAATGATGATATATCCTCCGCAACCGCTGTGGTGTCATATACCACCTACTTAGGAATTTAAAATGCATTTCCTGAAGTCTTATTGACACCGATGCTTTTTTTGCTTTGTTAAAGATAGATCGCCAGGCCTGTACATCAATCTCCAGTCCCAGTTCTCTATGCCATGCAGTCACGTATGAGGGCAAAGTTTCTCCGTCTCCCACCAGTAAGAGTGTGTATAGTAAGGAGACCAGGTGTCGTGGAACAGTTGACGCAGTACAAAGTTCCTCGAATGGGGTTTTCTGCCTGGTCAGTTGGTCCCTATTCCGTGCCTTAATGAAGTAATGGGTTAGTTGCATTACTCCATGAGGAGAACAGCGCTGGACTCCAAGCAGCCAGTTCCTCCTGGGTCTTAAGTTTGGCATTATCAGTTACATTGAAGATAGCTGCCTCTGCAAGAGAGTAGAAAGACCCCGAGGAGTATTTTTTAGATGCTATTCCAGTGTCCGGATTATCCCACAGAGGGGTGACCGGAGCTATAGCTGAAGAAATGTAGTTTGTGGTTTTAATAAGCTTATCCCAGACATGGAATACGTCCTGTATCAGAGGATAATGCAAGATGTTTTTTGGGCGATGCTCAGCACTAATCCACGCCAAGGAGCCAACATTACCTCTCCGGAGGATTTCCCTGTCCAGCCCTATCCAGGCCTTGTCTGAAGAGCCGTGACACCATTCAACGATTCTTTGCAAGATCATTGCTCTATGATACTCAATGAGCAAAGGCACTCCCGCCCCCCCCTCTATCTCTAGGGAGGTACATTGTCTTTTTGCTAATACTTGGCCTCAGGCCGCCCCATATGTAGGATTCCATTAGCATCTGAACTTGATGTATCAAGTGATCAGCTGAAGCCAAAGGGATCGCCTGCATGATATAAAGCATTCTAGGTAGCACATTCATTTTAGCTACATTTATCCTCCCCATCCAAGAGATGGATTTATTTTTCCAGGATTTCAGGTCCCCTGCAATAATGTCTCTGATATTTTTATAGTTGGTGTTCACTATCTCCCCCAAAGAAGGAGCAATCCAAACACCAAGATATTTCAAATGTTTTGTGTTGATTTTTAGAGGGCACTCACGATTTTGAGACTCAAACACTTCACGAGGCATAGAAATGTTTAGTATTTCTGATTTTGAGAGGTTGAGCAGGAAGTCTGAGACTCGTCCATACTCTTTAAACTCCGCAAGCGCCTCCTGCAAAGAGGCTCCATTGTCCGCAAGCGTCAGCAGCACGTCATCTGTGTACATTATGAGCTTGTGTTCCACCCCTCCGACCCGAACGCCTCGCACAGCCGTGTTAGCTCTTATCTTACAAGCCAAGGACTCCATGACCAGAGCGAACAGCAGCGGGGAGAGCGGGCACCCCTGCCTCGTCCCATTGGAAATTGAAAAAGGCGCGGAGAGCATACCATTCACCCTAACACGTGCACTGGGGTCAGAATATAAGGAAAACACTCCGTTAATAAAACGTGGACCAAGGCCCACCCTCTCCAAAGTTTGACGCATGAAGGACCAATTGACCCTGTCAAAGGCCTTTTCCGCGTCCGTTGATACAAAGACCAACGGCGCGGAATTGGCTTGGGCTGCAGATATCAGCTGTAGTACCCGAAGAGTGTTATCTTGTGCCTCTCTCGCCGGAATAAAGCCGGCTTGGTCCGTTGATATCAACCTTGGCAAGTGCTTCTTAAGACGATTCGCCATGACTTTCGCCAATATCTTAACATCAACGTTAAGAAGAGAGATTGGTCTGTAACTGCCCGATTGTGTGACTGGTTTGTCCGGTTTAGGAATAACCACTATAAGGGCCTCCAACATCTGTCGAGGCAAGGTTGCATCACAAGCAAGTCGGTTAAACAAATTGAGCAACCGAGGTACCAGGATATCTGCAAAGGATTTGTAATAACGAGCCCCGATTCCATCAGGGCCCGGGCTCTTACCCACTTGAAGGCACTTAATAGCCTCTGTGATCTCTTCTGCAACAAAGGGGGCCTCTAACTGCTCGGATTCAGTCTCCGATAATCGTGGGAGGTTAATTCCCTCCAGGTAATCTATGACCTCCTGGACAGGAATCTGGTCAGCTCCACTCTCATCCCACACTACGCCTCTCGGATGTATGTTATAAAGGGATTCATAGAATCTCCCAAAGGTGTTAGCAATTGATTGCCCATTCTTATGTATTTCTCCGTGCTCGTCTATTAGTTCAAAGACATAGGAGCTTAGTCTCTTTCGAGACAAGGCACGTGCCAGGAGCCTTCCTGCCTTATTGCCCTGCTCAAAGAACCTTTGCCTCAGAATGAGAGCTTTTTTGTGTTGCTCCTCTTGCAAGTGTCTCAGTAGAGCCGACCTAGCTTCAACCAATGCCTCCCAAAGCACACGGTCATCAGGATTAAGTTTGTGTTCTGCTTCTTTCTGGGTTACCTGCGTTAGCAGGGCTGAATATAAATCTCTTTTAGTTCTGCGCATCTTAGCACTGTGCCTCATTAGAATGTCTCGGAGTACACATTTGTGAGCCTCCCAGACAGTGAAATTGTCTACTTGATCGTCTGTGTTTAGACAAAAATATTCCTCCAATCGAGTGTGCAACTCCTGAGAAAATAATTGGTCGTTCAGGAGGAACTCGTCCAATCTCCAAATGTAAGGAGTTATTGGAGAGTCAGGCCAGTCTATGGTGCATCTAACCGGGGCATGATCCGACCACGTGATCGTATTGATAGTACTGCCGGTTGTGACCGCTAAGCCCGCAGAGTCCGCAAAAAGATAATCTATCCTCGTGTATTTCCTATGAGGATGAGAATAGAATGTAAAATTTTTAGTCAAAGGATGTAAGGTACGCCACACGTTGTGTACCACGAGCTCTGTGAGGGACTTGGTAAGGTGTTTAACTACCTTGTGAGGAGCGCTGGAGAGGCCATCAGAAGTATCCAAAGCTGGGTCCAATGACACATTAAAGTCACCTCCCAAAAAGAGGGTGCCCTTCTGTATCTCCAAGATTTTGAGCGTAAGCTTTTTAAAGAATATGTCTTGGGCTCTGTTAGGAAAATAGAGATTGGCCAGGGACAGAGGTCTGCCGTATAATGTGCCAGTCAATAGTAGGTACCTACCATCCGGGTCTTTTATTATTTGATCCACCTGAAAAGGAAGTGCGGATCGGAATAGTATTCCCACTCCATTTTTTTTTGATGCACCTGAGGCAAAGTATGCCGTTGGATACTGTCTACTAAACCATTTTGGTTCTTTTAGTTTAGAGAAGTGTGTCTCTTGGAGAAACACTATGTCACTCCCCATCCGGAATAACTCACGGGCAATTATAGATCTTTTCCCTGGACTATTAAAGCCCTTAACATTTACTGTGACTAGATCAAATGTATGTCGCCTAGCCCGTGACTGGGAGGTGGCCATCTGTACTGCTGGAAAAAAAAAAAGGGAAAAGGAGGGAATGGGGAGAGGAAGGAGGGTTGCAGGCAAGAACAAATCAGCTGGAGGGTAGATAAGCAGAACAGGAGTGAATAGGAAGGGTAGAAAAAGGAGGGAGTCGGAGGCCTGGTAAGGACCAAGACTGCGAGAGGAGGGGGTCACCCTTCCCAAGAGGAATAGGGAGGTTAGATTTAAGGTTAAAGAGAATAGTTTCCAAATCAGAAGGAAACTATAAATATAACTCAAGTGGAGGTAGTAACCTCATTACTCTTACAAATACAATATCAACAGAAAAATAAACTTTGTAGGTTAGAAAGACCCAAACTGAACATTAGAACATTAATTTTAGAACCGGATATTCTTACAATAAAACCACAGAAATTCAAAACAGTCCCCCCACCCGCCCGAGGAGCCAATAACTTCTAAAAGGCTCTCTTCCCACATACTCATTAAATTGCATGCGTTGCAAAACAGTCAAAGAACTTGTAGGGCTCATAGGTAAGTCGTGCTTTGTCTTCCTAGATCTTGGGGGCCATATCTACGTCAGCATACTAATCCCTTATGCGGTCGACTGGGCCACCTTTACCTATATAGATAGTGGTACATAGACATACAAATTATCTCGTCTCTAAAATTCCCATACAATCCCCACTGCTAACCATATCCCACTTGAGTCCTCTAAAGGGGGCGTAGGGCAATAACACCAGCGTGATTAAGATCCCCTATCATGTGTTTGCTGCAGTGTTAAAATTCAGGTAGATGTTAGTCAGGACCTTTTCCTTCCCCCCCCCCCCTTTTTCCCTTTCTCTTTCCTTTCCTCGTGTGTTGTGAAAGTAAGGAATGTATGTAACCCCCAGTCTGCATTAAGTATGTGCCCAAATTGTTGTATAAACCAGTTAGTCTATGTGTTTACATATCTGCCTCCAGCTCTACCTGTACTCTGAGAAACTGCAGGATCTCCCTTAAATATTCTTTCTTCAAAGAACTATTCGTCGACCCTAGTGGAAGAAAACAGATCGAAAGGCAGGGGACATCTTACACATAAAAGGCAAACATTAGATGCTAGTTAATTTAAACTAAAACATTTCAAAGATAGACATAACAGTATTTGACAGTTGGAGCGTGGGAACCCGGCCCCTCGGGCCCTGCAGGGGAACCCCAGTTATAAAGTGTTAAACATTTCTGCAGTTCAAGGTAATAAAGATATTCAAGATCAGTCCCTTTCCCTTTCCACCTCAGGCCTTTGCTGACCAACACCTGCACCCACGTTTGGAGGGTTAATCTGGATGCCCAGAGCCTGATTGAAAGCAGGGAGGTCCGCGGGTGACCTGAAGATGGCAGATGCTCCATTCTTAGAGGCTATTAGGCATGTGGGAAACCCCCACCTGTATGGAATCTGCTGCTCCTTTAGCCTTACAGTTATATAGCGAAGGTCTCTTCTCTTTTGAAGGGTAGCTGGGCACAAATCATTGAAAACCTGAATTTCCGCCCCCTCAAAGTGCAAAGGATGCTTGTTCCTTGCATGTCTCAAGATGTCCTCTTTGTCCCTGTACGAAAGGAGCTTTATAATAATGTCCCGGGGGGGTGCCCTGGCTGGAGGTCTGGGCCTGAGTGCCCGGTGCGCCCTTTCTACCTGTATCTCTTCCGCTCCTGGTGCATTTCTGAGGAATCCAAAAAATTCCTGGATGTATCTGTTAATATCAGGCGGGTTTACTGCTTCAGGCACCCCACAGAGCCTCAGGTTGTTCCGCCTGCTCCGATTCTCCACATCCTCAATTCTGTCAGTCAGACATTGCACTGTAGCTTCTTGAGATTGTATGCAGCTAGCTTGTTGTTGTAAGTCTGAGCGCATAATTTCTTGTGCTTCCTCTACCTGCGCCACTTTACGGTCCACCCTCATAATGTCTTTTTTAAGCTCACCAAACATGAGCTTAACATCCACCATGGCCTCCTTGATGTCATTTTTAGATGACAAGTGGCTGATATCCTCCCTCATAATAAAGCTGGGTTGTTCAGATCCTGCACACCAAGGCCTAGATTTGGAGTTCGGCGGTAAAAGGGCTGCTAACGCTCCGCGGGCTTTTTTCTGGCCGCACCATAAATTTAACTCTGGTATCGAGAGTTTAATCAAATGCTGCGTTAGGCTCCAAAAAAGGAGCGTAGAGCATTTTTACCGCAAATGCAACTCTCGATACCAGAGTTGCTTACGGACGCGGCCGGCCTCAAAAACGTGCTCGTGCACGATTCCCCCATAGGAAACAATGGGGCTGTTTGAGCTGAAAAAAAACCTAACACCTGCAAAAAAGCAGCGTTCAGCTCCTAACGCAGCCCCATTGTTTCCTATGGGGAAACACTTCCTACGTCTGCACCTAACACTCTAACATGTACCCCGAGTCTAAACACCCCTAACCTTACACTTATTAACCCCTAATCTGCCGCCCCCGCTATCGCTGACCCCTGCATATTTTTTTAAACCCCTAATCTGCCGCTCCGTAAACCGCCGCAACCTACGTTATCCCTATGTACCCCTAATCTGCTGCCCCTAACACCGCCGACCCCTAGATTATATTTATTAACCCCTAATCTGCCCCCCTCAACGTCGCCGACACCTGCCTACACTTATTAACCCCTAATCTGCCCTCCCTAACATCGCCGACACCTAACTTCAATTATTAACCCCTAATCTGCCGACCGGAGCTCACCGCTATTCTAATAAATGTATTAACCCCTAAAGCTAAGTCTAACCCTAACACTAACACCCCCCTAAGTTAAATATAATTTTTATCTAACGAAATAAATTAACTCTTATTAAATAAATGATTCCTATTTAAAGCTAAATACTTACCTGTAAAATACATCCTAATATAGCTACAATATAAATTATAATTATATTATAGCTATTTTAGGATTAATATTTATTTTACAGGTAACTTTGTAATTATTTTAACCAGGTACAATAGCTATTAAATAGTTAAGAACTATTTAATAGTTACCTAGTTAAAATAATAACAAAATTACCTGTAAAATAAGTCCTAACCTAAGATATAATTAAACCTAACACTACCCTATCAATAAAATAATTAAATAAACTACCTACAATTACCTACAATTAACCTAACACTACACTATCAATAAATTAATTAAATACAATTCCTACAAATAAATACAATTAAATAAACTAGCTAAAGTACAAAAAATAAAAAAGATCTAAGTTACAGAAAATAAAAAAATATTTACAAACATAATAAAAATATTACAACAATTTTAAACTAATTACACCTACTCTAAGCCCCCTAATAAAATAACAAAGCCCCCCAAAATAAAAAATTCCCTACCCTATTCTAAATTAAAAAAGTTACAAGCTCTTTTACCTTACCAGCCCTGAACAGGGCCCTTTGCGGGGCATGCCCCAAGAATTTCAGCTCTTTTGCCTGTAAAAGAATAAATACAATACCCCCCCCCCCCAACATTACAACCCACCACCCACATACCCCTAATCTAACCCAAACCCCCCTTAAATAAACCTAACACTAAGCCCCTGAAGATCTTCCTACCTTGTCTTCACCATACCAGGTTCACCGATCCGTCCTGAAGAGCTCCTCCGATGTCCTGATCCAACCCAAGCGGGGGCTGAAGAGGTCCATGATCCGGTCAAAGTCTTCATCCAAGCGGGGCAGAAGAGGATCTTCCATCCGATTGAAGTCATCATCCAGGCGGCATCTTCTATGGTCTTCCATCCGGAGCGAAGCGGCAGGATCCTGAAGACCTCCAGCGCTGAACATCCATCCGGACCGACGACTGAACGACGAATGACTGTTCCTTTAAGGGACGTCATCCAAGATGGCGTCCCTCGAATTCCGATTGGCTGATAGGATTCTATCAGCCAATCGGAATTAAGGTATGAATTTTCTGATTGGCTGATGGAATCAGCCAATCAGAATCAAGTTCAATCCGATTGGCTGATCCAATCAGCCAATCAGATTGAGCTCGCATTCTATTGGCTGTTCCGATCAGCCAATAGAATGCGAGCTCAATCTGATTGGCTGATTGGATCAGCCAATCGGATTGAACTTGATTCTGATTGGCTGATTCCATCAGCCAATCAGAAAATTCATACCTTAATTCCGATTGGCTGATAGAATCCTATCAGCCAATCGGAATTCGAGGGACGCCATCTTGGATGACGTCCCTTAAAGGAACAGTTATTCGTCGTTCAGTCGTCGGTCCGGATGGATGTTCCGCGCTGGAGGTCTTCAGGATCCTGCCGCTTCGCTCCGGATGGAAGACCATAGAAGATGCCGCCTGGATGATGACTTCAATCGGATGGAAGATCCTCTTCTGCCCCGCTTGGATGAAGACTTTGACCGGATCATGGACCTCTTCAGCCCCCGCTTGGGCTTGGATCAGGACATCGGAGGAGCTCTTCAGGACGGATCGGTGAACCTGGTATGGTGAAGACAAGGTAGGAAGATCTTCAGGGGCTTAGTGTTAGGTTTATTTAAGGGGGGTTTGGGTTAGATTAGGGGTATGTGGGTGGTGGGTTGTAATGTTGGGGGGGGGGGGTATTGTATTTATTCTTTTACAGGCAAAAGAGCTGAAATTCTTGGGGCATGCCCCGCAAAGGGCCCTGTTCAGGGCTGGTAAGGTAAAAGAGCTTGTAACTTTTTTAATTTAGAATAGGGTAGGGAATTTTTTATTTTGGGGGGCTTTGTTATTTTATTAGGGGGCTTAGAGTAGGTGTAATTAGTTTAAAATTGTTGTAATATTTTTATTATGTTTGTAAATATTTTTTTATTTTCTGTATCTTAGATCTTTTTTATTTTTTGTACTTTAGCTAGTTTATTTAATTGTATTTATTTCTAGGAATTGTATTTAATTAATTTATTGATAGTGTAGTGTTAGGTTAATTGTAGGTAATTGTAGGTAGTTTATTTAATTATTTTATTGATAGGGTAGTGTTAGGTTTAATTATATCTTAGGTTAGGACTTATTTTACAGGTAATTTTGTTATTATTTTAACTAGGTAACTATTAAATAGTTCTTAACTATTTAATAGCTATTGTACCTGGTTAAAATAATTACAAAGTTACCTGTAAAATAAATATTAATCCTAAAATAGCTATAATATAATTATAATTTATATTGTAGCTATATTAGGATTTATTTTACAGGTAAGTATTTAGCTTTAAATAGGAATCATTTATTTAATAAGAGTTAATTTATTTCGTTAGATAAAAATTATATTTAACTTAGGGGGGTGTTAGTGTTAGGGTTAGACTTAGCTTTAGGGGTTAATACATTTATTAGAATAGCGGTGAGCTCCGGTCGGCAGATTAGGGGTTAATAATTGAAGTTAGGTGTCGGCGATGTTAGGGAGGGCAGATTAGGGGTTAATACTATTTATGATAGGGTTAGTGAGGCGGGTTAGGGGTTCATAACTTTATTATAGTAGCGCTCAGGTCCGCTCGGCAGATTAGGGGTTAATAAGTGTAGGCAGGTGTCGGCGACGTTGAGGGGGCAGATTAGGGGTTAATAAATATAATATAGGGGTCGGCGATGTTAGGGGTAGCAGATTAGGGGTACATAGGGATAACGTAGGTGGCGGCGATTTGCGGTCGGAATATTAGGGGTTAATTATTTTAAGTAGCTTGCGGCGACGTTGTGGGGGGCAAGTTAGGGGTTAAGAAATATAATATAGGGGTCGGCGGGGTTAGGGGCAGCAGATTAGGGGTACATAAGTATAACGTAGGTGGCGGTCGGCAGATTAGGGGTTAAAAATTTAAATAGAGTGGCGGCGATGTGGGGGGACCTCGGTTTAGGGGTACATAGGTAGTTTATGGGTGTTAGTGTACTTTAAGGTACAGTAGTTAAGAGCTTTATGAACCGGCGTTAGCCAGAAAGCTCTTAACTCCTGCTATTTTCAGGCGGCTGGAATTTTGTCGTTAGAGCTCTAACGCTCACTTCAGAAACGACTCTAAATACCAGCGTTAGAAAGATCCCATTGAAAAGATAGGCTACGCAAATGGCGTAGGGGGATCTGCGGTATGGAAAAGTCGCGGCTGAAAAGTGAGCGTTAGACCCTTTAATCACTGACTCCAAATACCAGCGGGCGGCCAAAACCAGCGTTAGGAGCCTCTAACGCTGGTTTTGACGGCTACCGCCGAACTCCAAATCTAGGCCCAAGTTTGCACAGAAGTTGTCTGTTTGCTGCTGACTGGCATTTCCCAGCTTGCACCTGGTGCTGTTTCAGGGGGGATCAAATAGTGTTCCATATTGGAGGATTGAGAGCTTTTAGTAGGTTTCGTGCCTTTCCTTGCAGCCATTTAAAATTTTGGAGTGTGGAAAGGTTCAATGGTCACTTCTAATTTCACCCCTTTGTGTTTTACTCAGCAAATATGATATAGCACAAGCAGGGTGCCAAGTCTCAACCTTTAGGACCTCTGCACTTGTGTATATAGAGCTAGTTAAAGCCAGAGATATGTAAGCCCCACTTCAAGCAACTTATTAGTGTCAGTAGTAAAGAGGTTATCTTTCCTCCCAGCACTTTTAGAGTGGTTTCTTGCAGGACTATAAACACCACCTTGTTAAAACTGTTTATGCGGCACAGGTCTCCCCCCACTGTAAGAAGCCTCAGGGCAGTAAGTGACAGTCCTTGTACCCAGAGAATCCCAGCCCCTCACACAGAAGCAGCACACAGATCACTCACCCGGTCTGTGACACCGGAGCCCCTTCCACTCGTACAGATTGGGCTGCAGCAGACTTGCGCCTCTAAGCTGAATCAACAGCTGCGTCCCACTTTGAGTAAGGACCTAATTTGAGGCCCGCTCCGTTATCGCTGCTTCGGTCAGTGCTTTACTTGCAAGTGCGGTTAGGACGGCCAAGCGCAAGTGACCCAGCTCGGTCCCTCCAGTCAGCGCGGTACTTCAGACCTCACTCTTCAGGGTTCGGTGACTTTGTAGAGGGCCTCCAGAGTCCCGGGTCCCCACCGGACCACCAATAAAAGTCTCAGCAATATCCAACTGTGGCTACCACCTTCAGGGGTAAGTTATGTGATTTTTTATCCGGATCTTATGAGCTATAGGTCTAACTAATCCTTAAGTAAGAGCTTTGAGGCTTCAGAGCTCAACTAATGTGCGGCCATCAGCAAGCGTGGCCAGGCTCCGCCCCCTATTATTAATCTTTTTAATAGATACTACCTGTGTTAGAATCTCTAAAACACTTTAACATTTTTGGTTCTTAGTTTCTGGGATGAGGAATGGACCATTGTATTTATGAATGTAATTGCTAAAATAATCACAGATTTCCTGTGAAATATAGTTTTTTCCAGACGTTTTTAACAGATAGCCGTTAGAACTGAAATAATAAATAATATATATATATATATATATATATATATATATATATATATATATATATATATATATATATTAAACAGAATATTGCAATAGCGAACTCAACAGGTGAATTACACTAATGCAAACTGAGTTGCACACACTTTCAACAGTTAGTCACACAAATACAGTGTATCAAAATTAGATTGCAATAAATCATAAACAGCAATGAGATCACAAAAGTTAACTGAAGTGGCATTCTAACACTTAGCAGCAGAACAGAACAGTCTGTGTATTTGACCAGGGATAAAGAACGGATCTGGATACTAGAGCCTGGGAGCACAGTCTGGCGATATACCGGTTATAAGTGGGGACACTTTGAAATCCATCAGCCTCAACTTACCTCATTTGATTGCAGTTCTACTTGTGAGTAGGGATTACCCTAATAAGTTCTATGTTTTTTATATATGTTTGTATTAAATTAAATTGATCTGCACCATGAGCGGTGTCTCTGTGCGCTTGTTTTTGTAGATATTCGCATATATATATATATATATATATATATATATATATATATTCAAAAGGTGGATACAGCGCCTATATGTCCAGTATACTGTAGGGGTATGTGAGGAGTAAATGTTATAACAAAAAGAAGAAAAGTAAAAAGTACAATAATGTAAGAAGTACAGTAATAAAAGAAAATAAATATAAAAGTAAAAAAGTATTATAATAAAAAATATATTGATAAAAAATAATAAATAATGTATGAAAGTCCAGCTAAAGATAGCATATAAAATATATGAACTTAGAAATAATGTTCATAAAAGTCCTGGAGATGATATAATTCGTAATAAATCTCCCGATGTAGTAGTTATATAGTTTATAGTTGGTATGTAATACCCTTACCAGATATTACCTCAATCGAATGAGGTAAGTATGCCGCACTGGGGGTATATATAGATGATTGGATTTCCTCCTTGTATCCTGCTGTGGTGCCTCTTATGATGTTCGTTAACCTCTTGGAGTATGCAGGGATATGTTTCTGAAGGTGAGTTGATCCCTTGCACTTCCTATGGGTTAGTGGTTGGCCTCTTGGAGTGCTCTTTCTGTTCTGGTATTGACCAGCAACAGCTGCACAGGAAGTAAATGTTCCCCTCCCATTTACTTCCTGTGCAGCTGTTGCTGGTCAATACCAGAACAGAAAGAGCACTCCAAGAGGCCAACCACTAACCCATAGGAAGTGCAAGGGATCAACTCACCTTCAGAAACATATCCCTGCATACTCCAAGAGGTTAACGAACATCATAAGAGGCACCACAGCAGGATACAAGGAGGAAATCCAATCATCTATATATACCCCCAGTGCGGCATACTTACCTCATTCGATTGAGGTAATATCTGGTAAGGGTATTACATACCAACTATAAACTATATAACTACTACATCGGGAGATTTATTACGAATTATATCATCTCCAGGACTTTTATGAACATTATTTCTAAGTTCATATATTTTATATGCTATCTTTAGCTGGACTTTCATACATTATTTATTATTTTTTATCAATATATTTTTTATTATAATACTTTTTTACTTTTATATTTATTTTCTTTTATTACTGTACTTCTTACATTATTGTACTTTTTACTTTTCTTCTTTTTGTTATAACATTTACTCCTCACATACCCCTACAGTATACTGGACATATAGGCGCTGTATCCACCTTTTGAATATATATTTACTCTTACTGTCTAGGGCTTTTCAACCCTCCCAGTATTTGTCCTATATAGCCGCCATTATCTCCTATAACCTTTTTTGACCAGCGCCCACTTCAGAGTATCACTTGTGTCAACTCAGGTCTCTGAGGAGACACATTTTACTTATCTCTACATATATATATATATATATATATATATATATATATATATATATATATATATATATATTTATAAATAAATATACTAGAACATACTCTGAATAGTGTGTCTCTCACAGCATAGTAGTTTTTTTTCTTTAAAATGTTAACACAGGATGTACAAGATACCATTGAGAAGATAATTTTACACAACAAAGGACATAGCAGTTATGCCACCTAGAAAAGGTAGTAATTATAAGCAGGTCAGCATTCCAGCAGAGGTGGTAATATAGTTAAATTTAGTTTTCCTAACCACTGCTCAATATTCTTTATTTTAAATCTGGGGAACAGACTTTGAATAGTGTGTCTCTCACAGCATAGTTTGCCAGACTATTTTACCTGCCCCAAATGCAAGGAATTATCATATCTATAGGGCATTGACACACCAGACTAAACAGAAGTTAAGCAACTTAGACTTTCTGTAAAGGAGATAACTTTGTATATAAGGAGCAGAAATCAAGCATTTAAAAGAAAACAAAAAAAACATTTGTAGTCCTAAAATATAGACCAAATTGAAAATGCAGGCTAAATTAAACATCCTTCAGATGTTTTTAGTTTAAACAGTTAAAAATGTAAAAAAAAAAATGTTTGTGCTTTTAAATCCAAGTAGTGTGTCACACACTCACAAAATACCTTGCCATCTACCTCTTGCACCTTCCCCCAGCAGGAAGGAATTTACATTAACATATGTATAAGACAAGCTCCAGCTTTGGGTGTAACACATTCACAGAAATTAATCCTTTGTAAAAAAAAATAAAAAAAATAAAAAAATTGTGCAAGAAAATTACTATCTTTATAAAATGTACATTATATTCCATTTAGAAAAGGAGCAGATGTCAATCACTTTAACCTGACTATGGCAACTATTACATAGTACTGTAAAGCTTTTCAGCTAGATTACAAGTTGTGCATTAGGGTTTAAAAGCAGCCTTAGCCGGTCCTAACGCTGCTTTTTAACGCCCGCTGGTATTACGAGTCTTGAAGATACAGGTGTACCGCTCACTTTTTTGGCCAGACTCGGAAATACCGCAAATCCACTTACGTCAATTGCGTATCCTATATTTTCAATGGGACTTGCATAGCGCCGGTATTACGAGTCTGACCAAAAGTGAGCGGTAGACCCTCTCCTGTCAAGACTGGTACCGCATTTAAAAGTCAGTAGTTAAGAGTTTTACACTACAACGCCGTAGCATAAAACTCTTAACTAAAGTGCTAAAAAGTACACTAACACTCATAAACTACCTATTAACCCCTAAACCGAGACCCCCCCACATCGCAAACACTAAAATAAATATTTTAACCCCTAATCTGCCGAACCGGACATTGTCGCCACTATAATAAATATATTAACCCCTAAACAGCCGCACTCCTGCATCGCAAACACTAGTTAAATATTATTAACCCCTAATCTGCCAGCCCTAACATCGCCGCCACCTACCTACATTTATTAACCCCTAATCTGCTGCCCCCAATGTCGCCACAACTATAATAAAGTTATTAACCCCTAAACCTAAGTCTAACCCTAACACCCCCTAACTTAAATATAATTTAAATACATCTAAATAAAATTACTACAATTAACTAAATTATTCCTATTTAAAACTAAATACTTACCTATAAAATAAACCATAAGCTAGCTACAATATAACTAATAGTCACATTGTAGCTAGCTTAGGGTTTATTTTTATTTTACAGGCAACTTTGTATTTTTTTTAACTAGGTACAATAATTATTAAATAGTTATTAACTATTTAATAACTACCTAGTTAAAATAAAGACAAATTTAACTGTAAAATAAAGCCTAACCTAAATTACAATTACACCTAACACTACACTACAATTAAATTATTTACCTAAATTAAATGCAATTAATTATAATTAAATAAAATTATCTAAAGTACAAAAAACCCCACTAAATTACAGAAAATAATAAAGAAATTACAAGATTTTTAAACTAATTACACCTAATCTAATCCGCCTAACAAAATAAAAAAGCCCCCCAAAATAAAAAAGCCCTACCCTACACTAAATTACAAATAGCCCTTAAAAGGGCCTTTTGCGGGGCATTGCCCCAAAGTAATCCGCTCTTTTACCTGTAGAAAAATTACAATTCCCCTCCCAAAATTAAAACCCACCACCCAAACAACCAACCCTACTCTAAAACTCACCCAATCCCCCCTTAAAAAAAAACTAACACTAACCCCTTGAAGATCACCTTACCGGGAGACGTCTTCACCCAACTGGGCAGAAGTGGTCCTCCAGACGGACAGAAGTCTTTATCCAACCAGGCAGAAGTGGTCCTCCAAATGGGCAGATGTCTTCACCCAGACGGCATCTTCTATCTTCATCCATCCGGTGTGGAGCGGGTCCATCTTCAAGACATCTGACGCGGAGCATCCTCTTCATCCGACGGCCGACGACTGAATGAAAGTTCCTTTAAATGACGTCATCCAAGATGGCGTCCCTTCAATTCCGATTGGCTGATAGAATTCTATCAGCCAATCGAAATTAAGGTAGAAAAAATCCTATTGGCTGATGCAATCAGCCAATAGGATTGAACTGGCATTCTATTGGCTGATTGGAACACCCAATAGAATGCCAGCTCAATCATATTGGCTGATTGGATCAGCCAATAGGATTGAAGTTCAATCCTATTGGCTGATTGCATCAGCCAATAGGATTTTTTCTACCTTAATTCCGATTGGCTGATAGAATTCTATCAGCCAATCGGAATTGAAGGGACGCCATCTTGGATGACATCATTTAAAGGAACCTTCATTCAGTCGTCGGCCGTCGGATGAAGAGGATGCTCCGCGTCAGATGTCTTGAAGATGGACCCGCTCCACGCCGGATGGATGAAGATAGAAGATGCTGTCTGGGTGAAGACATCTGCCCATTTGGAGGACCACTTCTGCCTGGTTGGATAAAGACTTCTGTCCGTCTGGAGGACCACTTCTGCCCAGTTGGGTGAAGACGTCTCCCGGTAAGGTGATCTTCATTTGTAATTAATTGTATTTAATTTAGGTAATTAATTTAATTGTAGTGTAGTGTTAGGTGTAATTGTAACTTAGGTTAGGTTTTATTTTACAGGTAAATTTGTCTTTATTTTAACTAGGTAGTTATTAAATAGTTAATAACTATTTAATAACTATTGTACCTAGTTAAAATAAATACAAAGTTGCCTGAAAAATAAACCCTAAGATAGATACACTGTAACTATTAGTTATATTGTAGCTAGCTTATGGTTTATTTTATAGGTAAGTATTTAGTTTTAAATAGGAATAATTTAGTTAATTGTAGTAAATTTATTTAGATTTATTTAAATAATATTTAAGTTAGGGGGTGTTAGGGTTAGACTTAGGTTTAGGGGTTAATAACTTTATTATAGTGTCAGCAATGTTGGGGGCGGCAGATTAGGGGTTAATAAATATAATGTAGGTGTCGGCGATGTTGGGGCAGCAGATTAGGGGTTCATAAGTATAATGTAGGTGACAGCGGTGTCCGGAGTGGCAGATTAGGGGTTAATAATATAATTTAGATGTCGGCAATGTCAGGGGCTGCAGATTAGGGGTTAATAAGTGTGAGATTAGGGATGTTTAGACTCGGGGTTCATGTTAGGGTGTTAGGTGTAGACATAAAATGTATTTCCCCATAGGAATCAATGGGGCAGCGTTAGGAGCTTTACGCTGCTTTTTTGCAGGTGTTAGGTTTTATTTCAGCCGGCTCTCCCCCATTGATTCGTATGGAGAAATCTTGCACGAGCATGTTTTACCAGCTCACCGCTAACGTAAGCAGCGCTGGTATTGAGGTGAGATGTGGAGCTAAATTTTGCTCTACGCTCACTTTTTTGCGGCTAACGCCGGGTTTGTAAAGACCCGTAATGCCAGCGTTGTCTGTAAGTGAGCGGTGAGCATAAACTGCTCATTAGCACCGCACAGCTTCTAATGCAAAACTCGTAATCTAGGTATTTGTTTGTAAAAACATTTAGATGGGTTTAACACAACACATGTCTATAAAATTCATTAGATTTTTACAGAAAACAAAAATTCTAAACTATTTTACTCTCAAAATAATTGTTTAAAATCCATGCGGTGACCAATAAAAACATTTGAAGAAACAAACACACACAACATGTCTAGCAGGGACAACTGATAGAAAACTGGCTCAACAATAAAATGTATCCAGTTTCCAAAAACAAGAAAAATACAAGAGTTAAAGGGACAGTCTAGTATAAACTTTCATTATTCAGACAGGACTTTTAATTTATTTATTTTTTAACAAAATTTTTTATTGAGGTTATGAGAAATGTTACATAGTGAATACGTCCAATTAAAAAAAAGAAAGCGTTGACATAAGATAGACAATGTTATCATTTCAACAAGACAAAGAAGCATATAGATTATTGCTTTGGGTATCGGTTCTTTAGAAATTATAAACAAGTAATTGTGAGCAATCTAATAGAAGATATGTTGTAGGAGGAATGGGAGAATCGTAACTATAAAGTATACATCTATGTCTTGTATTTTAATTGTCTGAGTAAAACAAAGAAATCTACAAAATAATATAAAGAGATATAAGTGAGATTTCAGGGTATTCGTATCGTAACTAATTTGTCAGGAAAGAGTTTGGACAGGATATAATGAAACCTCAGTTTTTAAGGTACATAAAAAGGAAAGGAATATGGTCCCCGCATTGCCATAGAAGGTATTCAATAAGGTGTCTAGTCTGAGAAAATTGAGGCAAGGGGAGTTAGCTTTTGAATAGGGGGAAGGGAATACAGCAGGCAAGATCCGCTCTAATTAGAATAAGGGAGGGGGAGGGCGGAGCCCACCAGGATGCCATAACGGTGAGGTGAGGGAAGTGAGTGTAGGTCATAATATTTATATATATATATATATATATATATATATATATATATAGAGAGAGAGAGAGAGAGAGAGAGAGAGGGGTGAGTTATTGAATGGATGTCTGTGTATCTACATGTCTGAGAGTTAAGGGAGTCTAATCTAATCGGGGTGTCATGACTATCACAATAGGAGTTCACTGTAAAGTTATCAAGATGCTGTAGGTAATGCTCCATTCGGTTAGCAGAAACTGGGCTATTTCACTACTTAAAGTATCTAGCCGTAGGACCTAAGAGGCAAGTGACCTTACGCCCTATTAGTGAAATCCACGATGATATTAAGCCTGACGTGGGGTACATTCCTCCTTAGCTGCCTAGAGGATAAAGAGAATACCTCGGTAAACACTTGAGATGGGAATAACAAAAGTGGGTTAATTAATGACATAACACCCAGAAGTCATAATACATTTTCATCAACATCTATGCAAGCGAAGAGTGTCAGGTGAAAAATGAGCACATGATCTCTGGATATTGCTATCAATAAAATTGAGCATATAATAGTTCCCAGTGATAGTGTAATAAATTTGAAATATTTTACCCCACTAAAAGTGCATTAAACATAGTGAGAGACAGTACCAAGCTTAGGGATACAACTGACTAAGAACAAAACAAGACGGTATTTAGTCTCTTTCCTGTTTCTTAGATTAAGTAGATATGAGGTGGGGTAATTGATGGTGTAAAGTTAGCCAATCCCTGCTTATGGCATATAATTCAAGTTGCAGCAGTCATACAGCAAAATCGAACTGTGGTGCTTGCTGAAAATGTTTTGTGTGAGATGTCTGTTGTGAATAGAGGGCATACCTACTACCAACCGTATATAAAATCTAACAGGTCAAAGGTGTAAGAATCAGTAGTGAACATTAGCTTCGCCCAATAAAACAGCATAAAATACTCAATCAATAACAAACCCCTATAATAATAATAACTCCACAAACATACAATGAGAAGATGATAGGTATAGCGCTCAAAGGTCTATATTAAACATTTTGTGTAGACAATGCGCTACTTAACTAACTTGTATACCATTATTATAAAGTATAGTGTGGGAAGGAGACATCATAATAGCTGTGTAGTAGGAATAATTTGCTATAGTATGCTAGAGGAGCTTAATATAAAAAAAAAATATATATTTTTTTTTTAAATGTACACTTACACTACTATTAAACAAGATATAAGTGGTGGCACTGGGCAAGTGGGCACAGTATACGCTGTGAGCCTGGCACACACGCTGGCAGGCAGGCAACTGCAATTAGATTTCACAAGCAGACTGATGTTTCACAGTCATAAAAGTTTTTTTTTTTAAATTTACACTACTATTACACCAGATATGAGTGGTGGCACTGGGCAAGTGGGCACAGTATACGCTGTGAGCCTGGAACACACGCTGGCAGGCAGGCAACTGCAATTAGATTACACAAGCAGACTGATTTTTCACAGTCAAAAAAGTTTTTTTTTTTTTTTAAATTTACACTACTGTTACACCAGATATGAGTGGTGGCACTGGGCAAGTGGGCCTGACACTAACGCTGGCAGGCAGGCAACTGCAATTAGATTACACTAGCAGACTGATGTTTCACAGTCAAAAAAGCTTTTTTTTTTTAATTTACACTACTGTTACAACAGATATGAGTGGTGGCACTGGGCAAGTAGGCCTGGCACACACGCTGGCAGGCAGGCAACTGCAATTAGATTACACAAGCAGACTGATGTTTCACAGTCAAAAAAGTTTTTTTTTTTTAAATTTACACTACTGTTACACCAGATATGAGTGGTGGAACTGGGAAAGTGGGCAAGTGGGCACAGTATACGCTGTGAGCCTGACACACACGCTGGCAGGCAGGCAACTGCAATTAGATTACACAGGAAAAAAAAAAAAAGACTGATGTTCTAGCCCTAAAAAGGGCTTTTTGGGGTGCTGTCCTTACAGCAGAGATCAGATGAGTCCTTCAGGACTGTAGTGGACACTGAATACACTAGCCTAGCTATCAAATTCCCTATTAAATCAGCAGCAGCTACACTGTCCCTCCTCTCACTAAGAAAGCAGCTTCCGAATGAATCTAAAATGGCTGCTGTCCAGGAGCTGGGAGGGTCTGGGAGGGAGGGTCTGCTGCTGATTGGCTGGAATGTGTCTGCAGACTGTGAGATACAGGGTCAAAGTTTACTCAATGATGACGAATAGGGGGCGGATTGAACATCGCATATTTTCGCCTGCCGTTGCGAACACCAACAAGCTATTTTCGCCGGGAACTATTCGCCGGCGAACAATTCGAGACAGCACTACTCTGTATATGGAGACTATGCAGAATTATACAAAGCTGAAAAACTATGTAAAATTAGGGTTATGAAATACAAACAAATCAAACGATATAGAGTAGATAATAAACTCAGTGGGCATTTACATTGGGCTAACAACAGAACTCCATCCATAAATTTTAACTTTATGACAGAAGATTCTCCTAAACTATAGAACAGATACAACTTTATAAAGCACTAGTTAAGGAATCTGTTCTTCAGGCCGTTACAAGTTAAGCCAAATGTTATAGGTACATAGAAAACATTTAACATGCAAGGCACACAGTCCTAAACTTATCTTATTCATATAGCCTGGCAAAAACAATCATAAAGGCAAACATACTAACTGGTAGATTGAATGGCAATAATAAACATGAACATAAACAAGGGATAGAAAGACAAGTCTGTTGACTGACTGAGCTATGCAGCTCTATGTGACTGTGAATCAGCCTACCCCAGACCGCCTCTGAGCTTGCAAATGCCCCTGGTTAGGAAGTCTAGCTTGGGGGTCATGTAAGGTATTATATGTCAGCTCAGTGACACCGCTCTGAATACAGCTCATGAGGACCACATGAGTATTTCTACAAGTTCTATGGCTATGGAGCCGACATAGTGAAAATGCACCCTTCAGCTCTATGCCACCCTGATGTCGAGGTTGCTCGCAGCATAGAGTGAACTCCAGATGGGACAAGACGTGATCGTTGCTTGGCTGCATCGAATGTGGGGACTTTAACTTTCCTTCTCTAGCTGGGGACAAGTCTCTCAGATCATTACCGGATCTCCTCGCGGTACGGCAAAGGTGCGTGTCTTGTAAGAGCAAAGGATCAGGCGGGCCATCTTCACAACAATAGCGTACATTCATGTCCGCCTCGACCCCCATCTCCCCCGGCCTCTCCACAGCCGGAACCGAAAGTGTCCCAGTGATGTCGGGAGTAAGATCAGACCGCTGGTGTGACGTAAAAAAGCCTTGACTGACTGCATCCGCCATCTTGACATGTTGAAGTAGAGACGCAGCCGGGGAGGGTGGAATGATGAAATCCTCTTCTGGTAAGTCAGGTGAATCCTCCCGGCTGAGCGATAAGTGTTGAGAAAGGCTATTGAACTGGGAGTCCATGTGGGAGCCCAGCAGAGACAATGCATCCAAGATTAGAGAGTCCATCCCTTCGGCTGAGTGGGGGATCAGGCCTGTCCCTGGAGATTGAGCCCTGGAAGAGAATCTAGGAGCGAAATGCTATCCTAGCTTTGAGGGCTCCTATGGGAGCAGCGAAAGTAGTTGGCCTTTCACTATCAAGGGAATCACTGAGTCCCCGCCGACACAACTTCCAGAGTTGCTTTCATGACCTGCCGCAAATTGCTTCAAAATGTGGGCATAGAAGACTGTTATTTGATCTTACATCAGATTCGCTATGTGAAATGTTATTTTGGGGCTATTTAGTGGCCTTTGTAGATTTATTAGAGCAGGAGCTCCTAGCACCTGCACCTGCTCGGCTCGAGAGTTGGCTCTGCCCCCCAAGTTTTAATCAACTTTCCAATTTACTTTTATCATCAAATTTGCTTTTTTCTCTTGGTATTCTTAGTTTAAACTAAACCTAGGTAGGCTCATGTGCTAATTTATAAGCCTTTGAGGGCTGCCTCTTATCGCATGCTTTTTAAATCTCTTTTCAACACAAAGGGACAGAAAGTATGCGTGGGCCATATACTGTAGATAACACTGTGTTCAGGCACAGGGGGTTATTTAAGATTTAGCAAGCTACAGACAATCTATAAATCCCAGCAGTAAAAATAAACAAAGTTTACCAAACCTAGTAACCGTAACAAAAAACAAAAAAACAATATCTTATACAATAGGTCTGCTGAAACCAACCATTATGTGCTTCCCCCCATGTAACTCTATGCAAATGCAAATTTATACAGACCAGAAATACAGGTTTTTGAAACCATGCTTTTCTTGAGAAACATTTAAAAGATATATCCTGCAATAATATTCTAAAATTAAATCAACATTTATTTAATTCCTGCAAAACTAATTCACATATGGATTTGTCTACAACTTTATGGCCACCAAAATGTGGTTATTAAAATGTGGTTATTTAATATTTTTACTTTACTCTAAATATAATTCTAATCACAGGATTTCTATTGTAATACCACTAAACCAATACAAGTAAATTGTGAAATAAACTCCATCAGAGGGTCTCCGTTATTTCCAAACAGTTTATTTGGAATCAATATATGTGAATAATAAGAGAAATATTTACAGGTATATATATATATATATACATCTATTTACAGCAAAACAGTCCACATATTTAAGACAGGGCAACTCTACTACAACCCCAATTTGTGCAATACTGCTACACAGAATATTATCCCAGAAATACTTAGCCAGATTCTCTGTGTCCAACATCATTCATCTTTTCAGCAGGAGCAAGATAAGAAGAAGAGAAAAAGATAGAGTGTTCCAGTTTTTATACCCCAATTCAATAGGGAGTGGTTTATCAAATGCCACTCAAAGGCTATTGGGAGTGTCCTACTTAGATAGGCACTAAGTCAAAGAACTACTTGTATATTCAATTTTAAAACCAGCTATGTGAATTGCCAGGTATAAAATCTGTGAGTTATATTTTAACATTCCAGTGATAAAATGTCACCACACCAAGTACCAGGGTATGTTTTCTTGGGTCAATCATAGACTCAGTATCTATGAAGATTTTTTTGACGGAGGTCAGAAAATCCAAGCTTCTGGAGGCATGTCATTCTCTCCAATCCTCTGTTTGTCCATTAGTAGCAGTGTGCATGGAAGTAATTGGTCTCATGGTGGCATCCATGGACATTATTCTGTTTGCTCGCTTCAATCTGAGTCCTCTACAGTTATGTATGCTTAGTCAATGGAACGGAAACCACTTGGATCTCTCTCAGAGGATAGTTTTAGACTCTCAGACAAGGATTTCTCTGTCTTGGTAATTATCCCATGGCCATTTGTCGCAGGGCACTTGTTTCCTGAGACCTTCTTGGGAAATTATGACCACAGATGCCAGCCTGTTAGGCTTGGGAGCAGTTTGGGGGTCCTTAAGAGCTCAGGGACTTTGGACTCAGGTGGAGTCTGCCCTCCCTATAAATATCCTAGAATTGAGAGCAATTCTCAATGCACTAACAGCTTAGCCTCAACTAAGTTTAGTCCGGTTTATCAGATTTCAATCAGACAACATCTGGCATATATCAACCACCAAGGTGGAACTCGGAGCTTTTTAGTTATGAAGGATGTGACTCACATTCTTCAGTGAGCAGAGTCTCACAATTGTCATCTCTCTGCCATTCATATCCCATGGATGGACAACTGGAAAGAGGATTATCTAAGCAGGCACGTTTCATACAGGGGAATGGGCTCTCCATCCGGAAGTTTTCTCGATGTTAACCCTCAAATGGGGAGTTCCGGAGCTGGATCTGATGGCATCTCATCTAAACGCCAAGCTGCCAAAATACAGAGCAAGATCAAGAGATTCACAAGCAGCTCTGGTAGATACCCTGACAGTACCATGGGATTTTGGTCTAATTTATCTGTTTCCTCCTGTTGCCCTCCTTCCTCGGGTGATAGCTTGTATCAAACAGGAGCAAGCTTCTGTGATTCTAATGGTTCCAGCATGGCCTCGCAGAACTTGGTTTGAGGACCTAATGAAGAGATGTCGTAATTTCCCCCGTGAAAATTTCCTCTGATGAAGGATCATCTATTTCAGGGTCCCTTCCTCCATCCAAACGTAGTCTCTCTGAAGCTGACTTCTTGGAGATTGAATGCTTAGTCTTGTCCAGACAAGGTTTTTCTGTGAAGGTTTTTGAGACTTGGATTCAGGCTCGTAAGCCTGTTACTCACAAGATGTATTATAAGGTATGGCGTAAATAACTTAATTGGTGTGGATCTAGGGGTTTTTCTTGGAGTCAGGTGAGAATTCCCCGTATTCTGTCCTTTCTTCAGGAGGGCCTGGAGAAGGGTTTATCAGTCAGTACCCTAAAGGGTCAGATTTAGGCTCTGTCAATTCTTCTGCAGAAGTGTCTGGCAATTTTGCCAGATGTTCAATTTTTTTGTCCAGGCTTTGGTTAGAATCATACCTGTGTTTAGGTCAATTGCTCCTCCTTGGAGTCTTAATCTGCTTCTTAAAGTTATGTAGCAGGCTCCATTTGAGCCTATGCTTTCTATTGATATTAAGTTATTAATTTATTGTTCTGGAAGGTTTTGTTTTTGTTGGAAGGTTTTGTTTTTTCAGAGCTTTCAGCTTTACAGTGTGATTCTCCTTATCTTATTCTTCATGTGTACTAAATTAGGATTCCTACCTAAGGTGGTTGCAATATTAACCAAGAAATTGTTGTTTATTTTTTTATCCTAATCCTTCCTCTAAGAAGGAACGGTTGTTGCACAATCTAAATGTTGTGTGTGCTTTGAAGTTCTATTTGCAGGCTACAAAAGATTTTCTTCAATCTTCTGCTCTTTTTGTTGTCTTTTCTGGTAAATGGCAGGATCAGAAAGCCACTTCTTCTACTCTCTCCTTCTGGTTGAGAAGTGTTATTCGATTGGCTTATGAGATAGCTGGACAGCAGCCTCCAGATAAAATTACGGCTCACTCCACTAGGGCTGTCGCTTCCTCTTGGGCCTTTAAAAATGATGCTTCTATGGAACAGATTTGCAAGTCGGCCACTTGGTCATCATTGCACACTTTTTCCAAATTTTCCAAATTCTATGTTTTTGCCTCAGCTGAGGCTTTCTTTGGGAGGAAAGATCTTCAAGCAGTGGTGCCTTTTGTTTAGGCTTGCCTGTCTTGTATATCCCCCCTTCCATTCTGTGGACTCTAGCTTTGGTATTGGTTCCCACTAGTAATTTAATGGATTTGTGGACTCTCCATACCATTGGAAAGAAAATATAATTTATGCTTACCTGCTAAATTATTTTCTTCCACAACCCGTCCTTATTTTAAGACGGTATAATTAAGTTAAGTGATATACAGCACCAACACTACAAGATACATGCTCCCAAAATGAGATCCCTAAAAGCTCAAAGAAGATAGATATGAATAGAGGAGGGAGCGCCTTAAAAAAGGCTAAAGTATCTACATAAGCTAAAATATCAAGGTTAAAAATATAGGTTATAAACTTAAAAATATACTTATTACAAACTTAACATATGGTAATTGTTTTTAAAAACTATTAAAAACAATTGGGACAATTTATTAGAGGTAAGCCAATTCCTCAAAATAAGTATCATAAAATATGTAAGGAAATAATATAACCAATAAAACTGTGATTAAAAATATATATGTGTCCAAAGAATATATATATATCTATATTACTATTACTATTTTTAATAGTTTTTAATCTGTTATTTTGTACTGTGTATAGGGTACCCTACCATATGTTAAGTTTGTAATAAATATATTTTTAAGTTTATAACCTATATTTTTAACCTTGATATTTTACCTTATTTTAAGACGGCTTTTGCAATTTTCTAAACCTCAGGCACCTCTATACCCTTTGTGTCTTCTCTTTCCATGATTCCTCCGCTGAATGACTGGGGATTGTGGGAAGTGGGAGGATACTTGAAGCTTTGCTGGGGCGTTCTTTACCTCCAACTGGTGGCCAGGAGTTGAATTCCCACTAGTAATTGAATGGATTTGTGGACTCTCCATGCCAGAAAAGAAAATAATTAATCAGGTAAGCATAAATTATATTTTTTTCTTTTCATGTTTTTATTTCATGTGGGTTGCATCTGATGGAGGAAGAAAGGACACTTTGTTTGTTTTGTTTTTTTTGTTCAAAATTGATTTTTTTATGGCTTTTTCTTGTTTTATGGTTTCTCACTGTCAATTTCATCTGATGAAGAAATTAGAGAAGACTTTGGATGGTGAGTAATAAATATTTGTGATTGATGTTTGCTGATGTTTTGTTTTACTGTTTGTGTAATCTGTTGTTTTTGTGTTGTGGTTTGTTTGCTTTCGTTTCATTGTATAGCTTTTGCTTAAATATTTGTGTAATTTGTTGTGTTGTGTTATGTGTACTTTGTTTTTATTGTATTTTGGTTAGCTTTTGCTTAAATATTTGTGTACTGTTTTGTGTTGTGTTGTGTTGTGGTCTGTGTACTTTGTTTTTATTGTATTGTGGTTAGCTTTTGGTTAAATATTTGTGTATTTTTTGTGTTGTGGTTTGTGTACTTTGTTTTTATTGTATTTTGGTTAGCTTTTGGTTAAATATTTGTGTACTTTGTTGTGTTGTGGTTTGTGTACTTTGTTTTTATTGTATTGTGGTTAGATTTTGGGTAAATATTTGTGTACTTTATTGCTTTTAATGTGTGTTTACTTTCATGATTCAGATAGAGCATGCAATTTTAAACAACTTTGCAATTTACTTTTTTATTATCTAATTTAATGTGTTCTCTTGGTATTCTTTGTTGAAAGCTAAACCTAGGTAGGCTCATATGCTAATTTCTAAGACCTTAAAGGCCGCCTCTTATCTCAGTGCATATTTACAGTTTTTCACAGATAGACAGTGCTAGTTAATGTGTGCCATATAGATACCATTGTGCTCACTCATTTGGAGTTATTAATGAGTCAGCACTGATTGGCTAAAATGCAAGGTTGCAATCTGCAGAGTCTTAGATAGGTAACCACAGAGGTTAAAAGTATATTAATATAACAGTGTTGGTTATGCAAAATTAGGGAATGGGTAATAAAGGGATTATCTATCTTTTTATACAATACTAATTCTGGAGTAGACTGTCCCTTTAACTGTTATAGGACACCTTCAATTGCTTAATAGATGCTCAGAGCCATCTGATTTAATTTTTTAGAAGGATTTTAAATTCTTTCTGAGCATGGGCAACAGAGATGTAAATATACCCACTCACTTCCTGGCTTGGTGTTAACACTTTCTGCATAAGCACTGAGGTCAGTAGTTGCAGACTCTCAGTGTAGCGCATTATATGCTGGCTGTGAAAATTAAAAAATGTTAGCTGTTAAAATAGTGTTTTTCTTTTTTGTTCTTTTTTATGTTGCAACACAAGAAATAACCAACACATTATATACTATTATTTTGAGTGTAGTTATATAAAAAGCTCTATAACATTTTTCAATTATAAAGTTCTTGCTAAAGCTAAAGGTCCTGTCTGACACTTAGTGGTCAGTTTGAGCATTGCAAGCAAACAAAATATAAATGCACATGGCAACATTACAAACAAGGATCAAATGCAAATAAGTTTAGCAATAAAACAAAGGCTAATCTTTGAAGGTATTTATTCTCTGAAGTGGCAGCAACATATTTGCAGTAAATTCAGTGGCTAAATTCATAATGATCCCTTCAGCCTCACTATCCCTTTTTAATAATTTATTGCTATTTTCAGCTAAATCTCCCTTCATACTGAAAGCCAGATTAGTAGTGGCCCATTACTAGATTTTTTGGGCTTGCGTGCCAACTGCGTTCAAAGTAAACTTTTAACGTGGGCAGGTTAGCGCATGTATTGCAATTTGAAAGTAAAAAGTTAGTGCACAAGAGAAACCTGAAGCGTGTTAACTTCAAAACTTCAGATATCATGACCGTGCTAGACTTCAAAGGAGCGTGCTATTAAAAAAAAAAACCTAACACTTATCGCTTGTGCCCTAATCTGACATGCATTAGACCAACTGATCTAAAGCTCGAGGTTGGTATGAATATTTTACATTCCAATGTTCTTCATATATAATAAAATGTTCTTTTTATTTTTAAATATAAATTTCTATAGTACATATATCTGATGCGTTTTTGAAAATATATTTCTATACCTATATACCTAAGAATATATACAGGTATAGATATATATATATATATACAGATATATATATAGAAATATCTATTTAGAAATACAAAAAAACATTTTCTTCTAAGTGAAGAACATTGTAATGTAAAATATTTAGAGTAGAAAATATTAGGAAATATAAAACATTTATATATATTTTTTACGTTTAGAAGGGGTTCCAAAGTGTATACATATGTGTATATATGTGTTTATATGTGTATACTGTATATGTATAAACCCCCATACATTTACTTTTTTCTCCCCCTCCAAACCTAGGTACAGGGCCAGACAGGGCATTTTAAGACAGGGCTGCCTGCTAAGGTTGCCACCTTTAGTTCAGGCCAAACCTGAAACTTATGTACCACACGCAGTGCAGCAAATTTACACTAATCAATATACACTAAGGGGTAGATTTATGAAATGTCGGACAGACATGATTCGCTGTGGCGAACATATCTGCCTGACATTGCTAAATGCCGAAAACATATGATGTTGGCATTTATGATTGCACAAGCATTTCTGATGAAAAGCTTGAGCAATTCCACCCCTGGCACATTCGCGGCCAATCGTCTGCTAGCAGGGGGTGCCAATCATCCCGATCATATCCAATCGGGATGATTGCTGTCCGCCACCTCAGAGGTGACGGATGAGTTAGGGAGCAGCGGTCTTACGACCAGAAGGCTTGCGCAGAAATAGCTGCATGCGCAGCATAATAAATCTACCCCTATGCATTAATAACATTAAAAAGCTTTCTAAATAATTTTGACTATAGAAAGAGTATATTTCTGCTTTGAAGAGCTGTCTGTAGATATTCCTACCTATATGAAAGCAAACTAAGAAGCCTATGAGAAGAAAGTGGAGCTTTAGTATTTTTTTCAAAAAACAAAAGAGATCCGTGCACTCAGGGGTAAGAAAAATTTGCCGAAAGTTGCTTTATTGATAAAAATTATATGACAGATGCATCATGAGGACAAGGATCCAGAAAGGGTGTGATCCCGACGCGTTTCACGCCGTTACAGGCGCTTAGTCATAGGATATGACCCTGGTATGCACCACCTCACCTTATGAAGGGAGCTGCAGCCAACCGGCGCTTAGAAAAAACACCTGGCAGTCACCCCCCCCCCCAGTTAAGGTGGAATACACCAGCGGCACACATAAAAAGACAGATACTATGGTAATAAAAAAACATCATATTGAAAATTCTAAACAATTCTGGAAGTTACAGATATTGCAGGCTTATATTAGAGCATGGATAGGAAGGGTTAATGAGTGAAGGCTGAGGACTAAAATGTATGTATATGATAACTAAAATTTGATTAAAGGTGTATTATAATATTATTGTATTATTTTTCTTATTATATTAATGGTATGCAACATAATACCCAATGCACCTATTATATTTATAATTGAATAAAAATAATTCATTTAATTAGAAAGGTGGATTAGTTAATCTGTGAAGTAGGAAATATCGCATTCTAAATTCATACCATTTGGATGTCTAGTACCCAATTTTAGAATCCAGAATAATTCACGTTTGGTTAAAGCCTTATGTCTATCACCACCTCTGGGAAGTATTTTTTTACCTTATAACATTTGTAATTAGAACTAGTTGTAATTAATTACTGTTTTTCACACATTCCTGGCAATATACTTTATGTGAAGATTGCTACCTTTCCCACAAAGCACAGTTCTGACTATTGAGTGCATCTACACACAAAGGTAGTAGTGTCTAAGGATAATAAGTAGCTCAGAGCATCACAATACATTCAGTTATACACATTGTTACGTATGCTTTGTGAAACTTGCTGGAAAGAGCTCACAGATTGCGAATTCTTCCCAATTCACAGTTTATACCAAACACATACTAATTGAAGCAACATGAAACCCACATTTTAGTTTCAGATAGATAAAACAATTTTTTTTTTTTTTATATATTTATTTTGAATTCAGTACAGTGTACAATCAAATAAATCAGACCTTTTATGCCTCACAGGGCAAGGTAAAGCATATTGAAAAACAAGATATTACAGAATATAAAACATATATACTTTGTCACATTTGATTAATCATCTCAAAGGGGACATTAGTTGTACACTGAGCTGGGTTTTTTCTGTTTACCAATAAAAAAAAGAAGGAGAAAAGAAAAACCAAAAAAAAAAAAGAAAGCAAGAAAGAACAAAAACAAGAACTGTAAACATGAACAAAGGACGAAAGAAGAGGAAGAAGAGAGAGGAGGAAAAAAAAAAAAAAAAAAAAAAAAGGAAAAAAGAAGGGGGACCTCTCGCCTCGACCCCTTTCTCTTAACCAGACTTGATATTAAATTTCTGAACTATTGGATATCCATGTATGTGGAAGGAGATTTAGCAAGACCATTTCAGCAAAGCTTACTGAGGATGTAAAAGGCGCTAAAATCTGTTTTTGTATAGGCCTGGGATAGGAGTTAATAATAGGAAACCACCCTAGAAGAAACTTTTTAATTTTGGCTTCCGAGGCCTCCTTTAGATGATATGATTCAAAAATAATTTGATCTTGGATAGCGTATAAGATCTCGGATAGAACCGGCCCTTTTTTAACTTTCCATTTTTTAAGAATGCTCTGCCTTACAGCTAATATTGAGGTATTTAGAGAACGAGTCCAATGCCTGTCCGAACTAGTCGTTGATTCAACTAGAAGGATAATGTCCCGGAACGTGAGAGAGATAGTAACCCCGTATATAGTATTAAACCAAAATATAAATTTCAGCCAGAGCTGATTTACCTTAGGACAGGTCCAAAACATATGTAGTAAGTCCGCTTCCTTATACAGACACCTAGGGCAATGAGCTGATCTGGATGGATAGAATCGTGCTAATTTAACTGGATAGAGATAAAAATTGTTTATTAATTTCATATGCGATTCTTTCCATGTTGAGGGGACTTTACAGTTTTCTAAAAATTTAAAACTTTGTATAATTCTCTCGGGCTCTGTGTCCCCGATTGACCTATTCCAGTACTCGCTGATCTTGCTGAGGAAGCCTTGCGTTTGTTTGGAAAGCATAATGTCATAAATTAATGAGATCGAGGTGACACCTACTACAACTTTCTGTATTAAACCTCTGATATCGGACCATGCAACTGATAAGGGAAACCTCCAAGGCTGTGACACAATAAAATGACGTACCTGAAAGAACGCAAATAGATCCGATCTAGGTAATTGAAAAAGGGAAAACAAAGTCTCACCTTCTAATACTAGCTCATCTGCGCCAATTAGTTGTGAAATTTTATTTAACCCTTTTTCAGCCCAATTCTTAAAAGTTTTCTGACGTAAGCCGGGGGGAAAAAGCGGATTACCCCTGATTGGAAGAAATTCTGAGATTGAAAAATCTATTTCCAAGAATCTACAGAACTTGTGCCATGCCAGGACTATATTCTTGATTGTAATTAGTGAGGAGACGTTGGAAGGCAGTTGACCTAGTTTACAGTGCAAGATTGCTGGTAATGCAAAGGGGTAAATCAGCAAGGACTCCTGTACTAGCGAAGCGAATGTATTTGTATTTGCCAGCCAGTCAATAGCGATTTTTACCATCGCTGCAATATTATAAAGGTTAATATCGGGCAATGATAGACCACCGGCCCATGATTTCTGCATTAATCTGGCTAGAGCAATGCGAGGTTTTTTATTTTGCCAAATAAATTTGGAAACAGCAGTGTAGAAATCTCTACGGTCCCTATTTGTAATGAACAAGGGCAAATTTTGTATCGGATAAAGAAGACGTGGAAATATGATGGTTTTAATTAGATTTACTCTCGCAGTGAGAGAAATCGGGAAAGAAGTCCATAATTTCAAATCTTGTTTGATTTTTTGGAATAGTGAAAGATAATTATCCGTATACCAGAATTTCGGGTTTTTATGTAACGTTAGACCCAAATATTTAATAGAATCTACTACTTTGAACGGATTACCCTGATAGCTTGTGACTATATTCCCAATATACATTAATTCACTTTTTTCTGTATTTACTTTGTATCCTGAGACCGAACTGAACTCCTCTAGTATCTGTCTCAAAATTGGAATAGATTGTTGTGTGTTTTCTAGAAAAACTAGAATATCATCAGCGTATAATAGTGTGATTAGACGTAGGGAACCCATTGCAATCCCCGCTAAACAATTTTAAACAACTTTTCACTTTGTTCTAATATCTAATTTACTTCATTCTCTTGGTATCCTTTGTTGAAGAAACAGTAATGTACAAGGGTGAGCCAAAAAGGGGCCAGATTACGAGTGGAGTGCTAACAGTTACGCGCAAGCGATAAGAGGTTTATCGCAGGTGTTTATTCATAAATACATATTTCTACATCTATCTGATGGTATTTTGGTACAATATATATCTATACCTATGTATAGATGATTATATACAGACCTATAGATATTACAGATATATTGGAATATCTATTTATAAATACTGTTATGTGCAGACCATTGTAATGTGAAATATTCACAGTAAATACATTCTGTAGTTAAAACCTTTATTAAATATGAATATTGCATAGATATGCTTTAACATGTTTTCATCTACTTAAAGGGCCTTTCCGGTCAAAATTTAAATGCACATAGATGATTTACATCTTCGAATAGAAACATATTTGCAATATACATGTATTGGCAAAAATGCTTCTAGTAAAAGTTATCACTGTTTTAGTGTTAACATTTGTCTCTGCACGTGCATGTGAAGCATAGCTAGATATTCTCAGTGCACCAACATTATAAATACTGCAGTTGCTCAGAGCTCCAGTGGGGCTTGTATCAAGTCAGTCATTACCAGATGGTACAAGCACATTAAGCTCTCTGAGCAAGTGCTGTGTTTAAAATGCTGGTGCACGGTGCATACTTAAATACACTTTTGAAAATAGCTATAGCTTTTATTAGAAGCATGTTTCCTAATGCATGTATATTACAAAAATGCTTCTTTTCAAAACTGAAATGCATCCATGTGGATTCCAATTTTGACTGGAATGTCCCTTTAAAGGGATGGTACAGGAGGGGCGGCGCCTGACTGAGCTCCAAGATGGAGGTGTAAGATTGGAGGTCCGTGCAGTCAAGAAACTTATCGGCGGATAAACGGATGATCCAGTGGGTAATCTGCATCTAATATTGTGCAAACCCATTCTCTACCTAAAAATCAGATACCAGAGAGTCGGATCGCCTGAAAGGGTGACATAGAACCACCAAACGGCCACTGGCCTGCTGCGGCCTACTGATGTGATGCACTACTGTACCACGAAGAGTAAGGTACATAATAATCAGTGTAATAATGCAGCTTTAAAAGTCAGCAATTAATACCGGCTAAACATAAATTAAAAGAAGGGATTTGAGCAGTTTACTCCCACATCTGGATAGCGGTTTAGACTGGACCAGTATCAATTCCTTGCAGCCACGTGGGTAAACCAAACATTTACAGCGGACAATGCTCTGGACTCATTTCACATATGTGGCCACTCAATATGTTATCTGGACATTGCCATAGCCCAAAACCCGGGAAATACCTTTGATAAAATGTACTGAATGCTCTCAAGATGTTTGCTTGCTACAATAGTACCTCCGGTGTATAGATGAGCATATAACCTGCAATTTCAATCCTCCCAATCAATATATATGGGGATATCTATCAAGCTGTCAACTACGCTGCATTCACAGACACCAATACGCTCGCCTAACATCACCTAACATCGCGGCCGTGTATCTCAATACGCTCTCCTTAGTTATGAAAAAAGTTGGCAAAAAGATGCACACCATGCACGGGGCGATGAGCATTGGACTATTGTTAACTAGCAGTCATCAATCATGCGTCTATTCGGCTTTTTCCAAACATTATTTATACCGTCACTAAATGCTGCCACTATACTAAAATGTTTAACCACTATCCCGCCACTCCCTGACACTGCCGCAACATAAATAAAGTCATTAACACCTATTCCGCCTCTCCCCGACCCCCCCCCCGCAACCTAAATAAATGTTTTAACCCCTATTCTGCTGCTCCCCAACCCTGCCGCAACCTAAATAAAAGTATAAACCCCTAAACCGTCAGTCCCCCACATCGCCATAAACTAATTTAAGCTATTAACCCATAAACCTAACAACCCGCTAACTTTAAATTAAAATTACAACATCCCTATCTTCAAATAAATTTAAACTTACCTGTAGAATTAAAATAACCTTTTTTTAAATATTAATTAACCTACCCTAACTATTATACTACAATTAAATTAAACTACCAATTAAATTAAGTATATTACATATTAAAAAACCCTATCCCTACTCAAATTATTTAAATATACTATTAAACCATATTACAAATTTACTAAATTACAGAAAAAAACCCACTAAGTTACAAAAAAAAACAAACACTAAATTACGAAAAATAAAAAAAACACATTATCAAAAATAAAAAAGAATTACACTTAAACTAATAGCCCTATCAAAATAAAAAAGCCCCCCCCCCCCCAATAACCCCCCCCCCCCCCTTAGCCTACAATAAACTACCAATGGCCTTTAAAAGGGCCTTTTGTGAGGCATTGCCCCAAAGAAATCAGCTCTTTTACCTGTAAAAAAAATACAAACACCCCCCAGCAGTAAAACTCACCACTCAACCAATCCCGCCAAATAAAAAACCTATCTAAAATAACCTAAGCTCCCCATTGCCCTGAAAAGGGCATTTGTATGGGCATTGCCCTTAAAAGGGCATTTAGCTCTTTTACATGCCCAGACCCTAATCTAAAAATAAAACCCACCCAAAAAAACCTTAAATAAGCCTAACAACCCCTTACAGTTATTGAAGTCCCGCTTGAAGGTCGCCGCCGTAAACTGAAACTTCAATGCAAGTGATGTCATTCAAGATGGCGTCCCTTGCATTCCTATTGGCTGAAAGATTTCAATCAGCCAATAGGATTAGAGTGCTAAAATCCTATTGACTGTTCCAATCAGCTAATAGGATTTGAGCAGCTCTTATCTTATAGGCTGTTCCAATCAGCGAATTGGATTGAGCTCTCATCCTATTGGCTGATTGGAACAGCCAATAGAATAAGAGCTGCTCAAATCCTATTGGCTGATTAGAACAACCAATAGGATTTTAGCATCTCTAATCCTATTGGTTGATTGAAATCTTTTAGCCAATAGGAATGCAAGGGACGCCATCTTGGATGACATCACTTGCATTGAAGTTCCAGTTTACGGTGGCAACCGTATGAATAGGATGCTCCACGCTGGATGTCTTCAGGATGGACCCGCTCCTCGCCGGATGGATGAAGATAGAAGATGCCATCTGAATGAATACTTCTTGCCGCCTGGATGAGGACTTTGCTGGCTGGATGAAGATCGAAGAGGCTGCCTGGATAAAGACTTCTTGCCGGCTAGATGGATCCTTCAAGCGGGACTTCAATAACTGTAAGTGGATCGTCGAGGGTTAGTGTTAGGTTTATTTAAGGTTTTTTTGGGTGGGGTTTATTTTTAGATTAGGATCTGGGCATGTAAAAGAGCTAAATGCCCTTTAAAGGGTAATGCCCATACAAATTCCATTTTCAGTGCAATGGGGAGCTTGGGTTATTTTAGATAGTTTTTTTATTTAGGGGGTTGGTTGGTTGGTGGGTGGGTTTTACTGTTGGGGGGTGTTTGTATTTTTTTTTACAGGTAAAAGAGCTGATTTCTTTGGAGCAATGCCCCACAAAAGGCCCTTTTAAGGGCCATTGGTAGTTTATTGTAGGCTAGGGTTTTTTATTTTAGGGGGCTTTTTTATTTTGAAAGGGCTATTAGATTAGGTGTAATTCTTTTTTATTTTTGATAATGTGGTTTTTTATTTTTGTTTTTTTAGTGTTTGTTTGTTTTTGTAACTTAGTGGGGTTTTTTTTTTGTAATTTAGTACTTTTAATAAGGTTTAATAGTATATTTAAATAATGTTAGTAGGGTTAGGTTTTTATAATATGTAATTTAGTTTATTTAATTGCTAGTTTAATTTAATTGGAGTATAATAGTTAGGATAGGTTAAGTAATAGTTTAAAATTAATTTAATTCTACAGGTAAGTTTTAATTTATATTAAGATAGAGATGTTGTAATTTTAATTTAAAGTTAGCAGGTTGTTAGGTTTAGGGGTTAATAGCTTAATTTAGTTTATGGCGATGTGGGGGGCTGACGGTTTAGGGGTTAATATGTTTAGTTAGTGGTAGTGATGTGGGAGGCCAGGGTTTTAGGGGTTAATAAGTTTATTTAGGTTGCGGCGGGGTCGGGGAGCGGCGGGATAGGGGTTATTAACTTTTACTTAGGTTGCGGCGATGTCGGGGGGGGGGGTGACAGATTAGGGGTGTTTAGACTCGAGGCTTATGTTAGGGTTTTAGGTGTAAACGTAACTTGTTTTCAACCATATAAATCAATGGGATATCTGGCAGCATCAAGCATAAGCTTTCGGTGCTTTCAGACTCCCATTGATTCCTATGGCATCCGCGGCCTCCAGGGTGGCAGATTGAAAACCATGTACGCTGGGCCAGAATAGCCACAAGCGTACCTGTTAGAAATTTGATAACTAGGAAAATGTGTCAAATAGTGCCAAATGTGTATTCGGTACATCTGTAATGACGTGAGCATCGATCTGCGTTGGATTGAGACCGGCGGATCGTATGTTACGTCACAATGTTCAACATTTGCCAGTCTGTAGGCTTTGATAACTAGGTCGGATCAAGCTCGCAACAATTACGCTGCAGAATTCCAGCGTATTTGCAGTTGACGGCTTGATAGATATCCCCCATAGAGGCTACTCTCCAGTTTAATGAGGAGGCAGAAAGGAATAAGAACAAATAACATGTGTGGGGTTATTATATTAGATTCCTAGTGTTCCAGAGTTTTAGCTTCAGTAAGAACTTAAATACCAAGAGGGGAGACACTCTAACTGACACCTTTTTGAATGACTTTTTCATAACTTTGCAAAAGAGTCCCCCAACATAACTGCACATTAAACAACTGGAATTGTCCTCACTCTGCATGCATTATAGGCAATCCTGAAGAGTGCATATCATACATTTGCCTTAAACTAATAAAAAAAAAAAAAGATCACAAGTACTTTCTTCACATAAGAAATCTCAGACATCACAAAAGTTACCATGTCCACAAGAAAGCTGAATAAAGCTGAAAAGGGCACCAAACCTGCTCCTATGAACTCTTATTTCAAGTCATGATCAAAAAATAATAAACCCCAGGGAGACATGGAAGCTGACATAGATGAAGATATTGAGGCCTATTTATCAAGCCGTCAACCGCAAATACGCTGGAATTCCGCAGCGTAATTGTGGCGAGCCTGATTCCCCTTAGTTATCAAAGTCTACAGACCGGCAAAAGTAGAAGTCTGTGATGTAACATACGATCCGCTGGTCTCTGTCCGACACAGATCGATGCTTACGTCACTACAGATGTTCCGAATGCAAATTCAGTACTATCTGACTACTTTTGCTAGTTAACAAATACCTACCAGGTACACTGACCACTATTCCGGCCCAGCATACCTGCTTTTCAATCCGCCGCCCTGGAGGCGGCAGATGCCATAGGATTCCATGGGAGTCTGAAAGCAGCGAAAGCTCATGTTTGCTGCTGCCCGATATCCCATTGATTTCTATGGGAGAATAAAAGTTATGTTTACACCTAACACCCTAACATGCACCCCAAGTCTAAACACCCCTAATCTGCCGCCCCCTACACGCCGCCACCTACATTATGTTATTAACCCCTAATCTGCCGCCCGACACCACCGCCACCTATATTATACTTATTAACCCCTAATCTGCCGCCCGCCACCGCCGCCACCTACATTATACTTAATAACCCCTATTCTGCCGTCCCGATACCGCCGCCACCTAAATAAAAGTTATTAACCCCTAATATGCTGCTCCCAGAGCCCACCACAACTAAATAAAGTTATTAACCCCTAAACCCCTTGCCTCCCACATCACTAGCACTTACTAAACCTATTAACCCCTAAACCACCAGCCCCCCACATCGCGATAAACTAAATTAACCTATTAACCTTTCAACCTAACAACCCCCTAACTTTATATATATGAAATATTACCTCATGCCTATCTTAATAAATAATAAATTTAAACTTACCTTTAAAATTACATTAAACTATATTAAACTACTAATTAATCTACCCTATTATACTAAAATTACATTAAACTACATTAAACTATTCATTAATCTACCCTAACTGTTATACTAAAATTAAATTAAACTATATTAATCTACTAATAAATCTACCCTAACTATTAGACTAAGATTACATTAAACTATATTAAACTAATAATTAATCTACCCTAACTATTAGACTAAATTACATTAAACAACAAATTAAATTAACTATATTATATATTTAAAAATCTAACCCTACTCAAATAATTGAAATCTACACTAAAAAATTACTAACGGCTAGATTTAGAGTTTTGTCGGTAACGACCCGCGTAGCTAACGCTGGCTTTTTTCTGGCCGCACCTTTTAAATAACTCTGGTATTGAGAGTTTACAGAATGGCTGCGTTAGGCTCCAAAAAAGGAGCGTAGAGCATATTTAACGCAACTTCAACTCTCGATACCAGAGTTGCTTACGGACGCGGCCAGCTTCAAAAACGTGCTCGTGCACGATTCCCCCATAGAAAACAATGGGGCTGTTTGAGCTGAAAAAAAACCTAACACCTGCAAAAAAGCCGCGTTCAGCTCCTAACGCAGCCCCATTGTTTGCTATGGGGAAACACTTAGTAGAAAAAAATCAAAAACAGAGAGTTCTTGACAGAGGTGCGCCCACGGTGATGGAAGTGGAGATCAGTCCAAATATTCCAATGAAAGGCCGCTCTTCTGTAGCGTGTGTGGGGAAACACTTCCTACGTCTGCACCTAACACTCTAACATGTACCCCGAGTCTAAACACGCCTAACCTTACACTTATTAACCCCTAATCTGCCGCCCCCGCTATCGCTGACCCCTGCATATTTTTTTTAACCCCTAATCTGCCGCTCCGTAAACCGCCGCTACTTACATTATCCCTATGTACCCCTAATCTGCTGCCCCTAACACCGCCGACCCCTATATTATATTTATTAACCCCTAATCTGCCCCCCACAATGTCGCCTCCACCTGCCTACACTTATTAACCCCTAATCTGCCGACCGGACCGCACCGCTATTATAATAAAGTTATTAACCCCTAATCCGCCTCACTCCCGCCTCAATAACCCTGTAATAAATAGTATTAACCCCTAATCTGCCCTCCCTAACATCGCCGACACCTAACTTCAAACATTAACCCCTAATCTGCCGACGGGAGCTCACCGCTATTCTAATAAATGTATTAACCCCTAAAGCTAAGTCTAACCCTAACACTAACACCCCCTTAAGTTAAATATAATTTAAATCTAACAAAATAAATGAACTCTTATTAAATAAATTATTCCTATTTAAAGCTAAATACTTACCTGTAAAATAAATCCTAATATAGCTACAATATAAATTATAATTATATTACAGCTATTTTAGGCTTTATATTTATTTTAGAGGTAGCTTTGTATTTATTTTAACCAGGTACAATAGCTATTAAATAGTTAAGAACTATTTAATAGCTAAAATAGTTAAAATAATTACAAAATTACCTGTAAAATAAATCCTAACCTAAGTTACAATTAAACCTAACACTACACTATCAATAAATTAATTAAATAAAATACCAACAATTATCTACAATTAAACCTAACACTACACTATCAATAAATTATTTAAATACAATATCTACAAATAAATACAATGAAATAAACTAACTAAAGTACAAAAAATAAAAAAGAACTGTTACAAAAAATAATTTTTTTTTACAAACATTAGAAAAATATTACAACAATTTTAAACTAATTACACCTACTCTAAGCCCCCTAATAAAATAACAAAGCCCCCCAAAATAAAAAAAAATGCCCTACCCTATTCTAAATTAAAAAAGTTCAAAGCTCTTTTACCTTACCAGCCCTGAACAGGGCCCTTTGTGGGGCATGCCCCAAAGAATTCAGCTCTTTTGCCTGTAAAAAAAAAAACCATATATTGGCTAGAATCCTATCAGCCAATCGGAATTCGAGGGACGCCATCTTGGATGACGTCATTTAAAGGAACCGTCATTCGTCGTCTAGTCGTCGGTTGAAGAGGATGTTCCGCGTCGGCTTGGAAGAAGATGGTTCCGCTCCGCTCCAGAAGAAAGAAGATTGAAGATGCGGCTTGATAGAAGACTTCATCCCGATGATGGACTTCCGACTTCAGCCCAATGATGGATTTCTTCAGTCGCCGCTTGGATCCAGACTTCAGCCCGAGGATGGACGTCACTCTTCAGCCCCCCGCTTGGGCTTGGATCAACACTTCCGAGGAACGATCGGTGAACCTGGTATGGTGAAGATAAGGTAGGAAGATCTTCAGGGGCTTAGTGTTTATTTAAGGGGGGTTTGGGTTAGATTAGGGGTATGTGGGTGGTGGGTTGTAATGTTGGGGGGGGGTATTGTATGTGTTTTTTTTACAGGCAAAAGAGCTGAACTTCTTGGGGCATGCCCCGCAAAGGGCCCTGTTCAGGGCTGGTAAGGTAAAAGAGCTTTGAACTTTTTTAATTTAGAATAGGGTAGGGCATTTTTTATTTTGGGGGGCTTTGTTATTTTATTAGGGGGCTTAGAGTAGGTGTAATTAGTTTAAAATTGTTGTAATATTTTTCTAATGTTTGTAAATATTTTTTTATTTTTTGTAACTTAGTTCTTTTTTATTTTTTGTACTTTAGTTAGTTTATTTCATTGTAGTTATTGTAGATATTTTATTTAAATAATTTATTGATAGTGTAGTGTTAGGTTTAATTGTAGATACTTGTAGGTATTGTATTTAATTAATGTATTGATAGTGTAGTGTTAGGTTTAATTGTAGATAATTGTAGGTAGTTTATTTAATTAATTTATTGATAGTGTAGTGTTAGGTTTAATTGTAACTTAGGTTAGGATTTATTTTACAGGTAATTTTGTAATTATTTTAACTATTTTAGCTATTAAATAGTTATTAACTATTTAATAGCTATTGTACCTGGTTAAAATAAATACAAAGTTACCTGTAAAATAAATATAAATCCTAAAATAGCTATAATATAATTATAATTTATGTTGTAGCTATATTAGGGTTTATTTTACAGGTAAGTATTTAGCTTTAAATAGGAATAATTTATTTAATAAGAGTTAATTTATTTCGTTAGAATAAAATTATATTTAACTTAGGGGGTGTTAGGGTTAGGGTTAAAATTAGCTTTAGGGGTTAAAAAATTTATTAGAGTAGCGGTGAGCTCCGATCGGCAGATTAGGGGTTAATACTTGAAGTTAGGTGTCGGCGATGTTAGGGAGGGCAGATTAGGGGTTAATACTATTTATTATAGGGTTATTGAGGCGGGAGTGAGGCAGATTAGGGGTTAATAACTTTATTATAGTAGCGGTGAGATCCGCTCGGCAGATTAGGGGTTAATAAGTGTAGGCAGGTGGAGGCGACGTTGAGGGGGGCAGGTTAGGGGTTAATAAATATAATATAGGGGTCGGCGATGTTAGGGGCAGCAGATTAGGGGTACATAAGGATAATGTAAGTAGCGGCGCTTTGCGGTCGGCAGATTAGGGGTTAATTATTGTAGGTAGCTGACGGCGACGTTGTGGGGGGCATGTTAGGGGTTAATAAATATAATATAGGGGTCGGCGGTGTTAGGGGCAGCAGATTAGGGGTACATAAGTATAACGTAGGTGGCGGTCAGCAGATTAGGGGTTAAAAAATCGAGTGGCGGCGATGTGGGGGGACCTCGGTTTAGGGGTGTATAGGTAGTTTATGGGTGTTAGTGTACTTTAGAGCACAGTAGTTAAGAGCTTTATAAACCGGCATTAGCCCAGAAAGCTCTTAACTACTGACTTTTTTCTGCGGCTGGAGTTTTGTCGTTAGATTTCTAACGCTCACTTCAGCCACGACTCTAAATACCGGAGTTAGAGAGATCCCATTGAAAAGATAGGATACGCAATTGACGTAAGGGGATCTGCGGTATGGAAAAGTCGCGGCGGTGAGCGTTAGACCCTTTCCTGACTGACTCCAAATACCGGCGGTAGCCTAAAACCAGCGTTAGGAGCCTCTAACACTGGTTTTCACGGCTACCGCCAAACTCTAAATCTAGGCCTCTGTTACCAAAAACTAACAATTTAGTTACAAAAAATAACAAACACTAAGTTAAACAAAAAAAAAAAAAAATATCAAAGATTTAAACTAATTACAATTAATCTAAGGGCCCTATGAAAAAAAAAAGTCCCCCCAAAATAAAAAAAACCCTAGCCTACAATAAACTACAAATAGCCCTTAAAAGGGCCTTTTGCGGGGCATTGCCCCAAATAAATCAGCTCTTTTACCTGTAAAAAATACAAACAACCCCCCAACAGTAAAACCCACCAGCCACACAACCAACCCCACCAAATGAAACCCTAACTAAAAAAACCTAAGCTCTCCATTGCCCTGAAAAGGGCATTTGTATGGGCATTGCCCTTAAAAGGGCATTTAGCTCTATTGCAGCCTAAACCTTAATCTGAAAATAAAACCCACCCAATACACCCTTATCCTTATCCAATCTTAACACTAACCCCTGAAGATGCACTTACAATTTTGAAGAACCGACATCCATCCTCCAAGAAGCCAATCGTAATAAAGGTTGAAAAAATCCTATTGGCTGTTGCAATCAGCAAATAGGATTGAGCTTTTATCCTATTGGCTGATCCAATCAGCCAATAGAATGCAAGCTCAATCCTATTGATAGGGGTTAATAAGTTTATTAGAGTTGGGGTGGGCTCCAGGAGCGGTGGTTTAGGGGTTAATAACTACATACAGTTTAGTATAGTGGCGGTGTTTAGTGACAGTATACAAATAAAGCTGTGAAAAAGCCGAATAGCAGCGAGATCGATGACTGTTTAGTTAACAACAGTCCGCTGCTCATCGCCCCGTACTTGGTACACAGCTTTTTGACAGCTTTTTTGTTAAATATGGAGAACGTATTCAGGTCCGCGGCCGCAATGTTAGGCAATGTCAGGCGAGCGTATTGGTGCCGTCGAATGCAGCACAGTTGACGGCTTGATAAGTAGGCCTCAGAGACATAGTGCCCAACACACCAGAATTGCAAGAAGATCAAGTTCCTGCAACAAAAGCAGATTAACAACTTTTAGCCTCCAAGCAAGATATAAGCATGAACTTTGAAAAATTATGGAGCAAAATAGATAGCCTTCACACCACTGTAACCGATGTGTGAAAGAGATCAAAAATGACATGATGGAGATAGAAAAAAATAGACACTTTGGAAACCAACTAAGATGAGCTATCAGAAGACATCTCCACTATGTCATATTCTTTTTCATCCCAACATCAAGAAATCCTAGATCTTCAGGAAAAGATGGATTACCTAGAAAACTGATCCAGAAGATGCAACTTAAGTCTCAAAGGAATCCAAGAATCAGTTACAACTAAAGATCTTGCTACTTATTTACAACAATTGTTCCATGAAATAGCATGAGACCACGTAGAAGAGGAATATCAACTAGAGCGAGCCCACAGGGCACTCAGAGCCAGACCCAAAAAAGACATGCCACCTAGAGATGTCATAGCCCATTTCCTATGATTCTCTGACAAAGAGAAAATTCTCCAGGCAGCCCGCCAGAACCCTACCTTTAAATTTCAGTGAAAGATAGTTCAGTTCTATCAGGATATATGTATACAAACTTTGCCGTAATATGCTCAGACCACTTACAGCATTATTAAGAAAACACCAAGTAGCATATCACTGGGGATTACATTTTGCTTTATATGTGATGAGAGATGGAAAAACAATGAGTATTAAATCAACAGAAAAAAATCCAGCTGTTTGCAAAATGCTGGGACTAGACATACCAGAACTGCCTCCTCTATCATCCAATACATCGGAAATAAAACATCAGCACTCAAGGAAAACATCTCAAAATGCCACATGGTCAAGGATCACAAGGAACAAGTTCAAAACATGAAGATAAGCTTCAACTTTCTAAACTAAATTGGAAAACCTATTCTGTTCACAACAGAGACACCTGGGCTCAGACAGTGGCTTCTAGTTATGAAGCCGTCTACATACCTGCATTCTCCGCCCCAATACACTCGCCTAAGCTCACCTACCATCGCTGCCGCGGACCTGAATACGTTCGCCAAAGTTGTCAAGAAGCCGTGCACCAAGTACGGAGCGATGAGCGGCGGACTGTTGTCAACTGACAGTCATCGATCTTGCTGCTCATCGGCTTATTCAGAGCTTTCTTGCTAGCCTGTCACTAAACACCCACACTATACTATACTGTTTTACCCCCTAAACCGCCGGTCCCGGGGCCCCCCGCACCTAAATAAAGTTATTACCCCCTAAACTGCCGCTCCCGGAGCCCCCCGCACCAAAATAAAGTTATTACCCCCTAAACCACCACTCCCGGAGCCCCCCCGCACCTAAATAAACGTATTACCCCCTAAACCGCCACTCCCAGAGCCCCCGTACCTAAATAAACTTATTACCCCCTAAACCACTGCTCCTGGAGCCCCCCGCAACTAAATAAACTTATTACCCCCTAAACCACCGCTCCCGGAGCCCCCCGCACCTAAATAAACTTATTACCCGCTAAACCGCCGATCCTGGACCCTGCTGCAACTATAATAAATGTATTAACCCCTAAACCGCTGCTCCCAGACCCCGCCACCACCTACATTATACCTATTAACCCCTAATCTGCCACCCCCTATACCACCGCCACCTATATTAAAGTTATTAACCCCTATCCTGCGGATCCCGGACCCCGCCGCAACTAAATAAATTGTTTAACCCCTAAACCGCCGCTCCCGGACCCCGCCGCACAAAATTAAATGTTTAACCCCTAAACCGCCGCTCCCGGACCCCGCCGCCACCTATATTAAACGTATTAACCCCTATCCTACCCCCCTATACTGCCGCCACCTATATTAAACTTATTAACCCCTAAACCTAAGTCTAACACTAACACTAAAACTTACTATTATTAACTAAATTATTCCTATTTAAAAATAAAAACTTACCTATAAAATAAGCCCTAATATAGCTACAATATAACTAATAATTATATTGTAGCTATTTTAGGATTTATTTTTATTTTACAGGCAACTTTGTATTGATTTTAACTAGGTAGAATAGTTATTAAATAGTTATTAACTATTTAATAGCTACCTAGCTAAAATACTTACAAAATTACCTGTAAATTAAATCCTAACCTAAGTTACAATTAAACCTAACACTACACTATCATTAAATTAATTAAATAAATTAACTACAATTACCTAAAATGAAATTCAATTAAATAAACTAAACTATAGTACAAAAAAACAAACACTAAATTACAGAAAATAAAAAAGAATTACAAGAAGTTTAAACTAATTACACCTAATCTAAGCCCCCTAATAAAATAATAAAGCCCCCAAAATAAAAAAAAAATGCCCTCCCCTATTTTAAATTACAAAGTAATCAGCTCTTTTACCAGCCCTTAAAAGGGCTTTTTGCGGGGCATTGCCCCAAAATAATCAGCTCTTTTACCTGTAAAAAAATACAACCCCCCTAACATTAAAACCCACCACCCACATACCCCTACTCTAACCCACCCAAACCCCCCTTAAAAAAACCTAACACTAACCCCCTGAAGATCTCCCTACCTTGAGTCGTCTTCACCCAGCCAAGCCGAATTCTTCATCCAAGCGGAGCAAGAAGAGGTCCTCCATCCGGTAGAAGTCTTCATCCAAGCGGGGCAACAGAGGTCCTCCATCCGGTAGAAGTCTTCATCCAAGTGGTGTCCTCTATCTTCATCCAACCGCGGCTCCATCTTCCAGACCTCCGACACAGAACATCCTGCTGGCCCGACGGACTAACGATGAATGAAGGTTCCTTTAAGGGACGTTATCCAAGATGGCGTCCCTCGAATTCCGATTGGCTGATAGGATTCTATAAGCCAATCGGAATTAAGGTAGGAAAAATCCGATTGGCTGATTCAATCAGCCAATCGGATTGACCTCGCATTCTATTGACTGTTCTATTGGCTGTCCAATCGGATTGAGCTTTAATCCGATTGGCTGATTGAATCAGCCAATTGGATTTTTCCTACCTTAATTCCGATTGGCTGATAGAATCCTATCAGCCAATCGGAATTCGAGGGACGTCATCTTGGATGATGTCCCTTAAAGAAACCTTCATTCGTCGTTAGTCCGTCGGGTCGTGGTCACATGTAAATATCTTGAGTCAGCTATCTTATTACCATAATTCTGATTATTCTTTTACGTTTTCATATTGCACACAATTTAAACTATATTATGGTAAACAATTCGAAACAGGCATATGGTACTAAAGTACCATTTTGTGGTACCTAGTAAAGCACACAACATGTATACAAAGGCACACATGTCACTTTGCTTATAAAAGGTAACAGCAAGATGCAAACTGAACATTAACACTGGTTTCAGACCCAATATAACCATGTATGGCAAGAATATACAATTGTTATATAGCTTATACACCTGTATAAACCTTAAGATCCCATATCCTATTAATACCTAGGGGAGTCCCTGTCTGGAGCAGATAGATCCAGTAAGCTTCTTTCCCATTAAGCTTAACTAGTCTATCCCCTCCCCTGATATCATTTGGAACATAATCTATAGCCTGGAAAGAGAACATGTTGTTCATACTGACCCCTGTATGTATTGCAAAATGTTTGTCAACTGGAGTAGTAGGGGGGTCAGCACCCATTGAACTATGTTCTCTAATCCGATCCTTAAGAAGGCGTATAGTACGCCCTGTGTATTGTTTTGTGCATATCTTACACGTAATTAGATATACCACATACTTTGAGTTACAAGTAAGGTGATAAGAGATTTTGTATGACTTTCCTGTCACACTAGATCTAAACACTTTCCCTTTAGAGACAAATTTACAGCTCTAACATGGATGTATCCCACATTTAAAAAAACATGTGTCTGGATTTAACCAGCTTCTATTAGGTCTAACTGGGGTACTAAAATCCTTTCTAAAAGCGGTTTCTAAAGTCTTAGCTTTTTTAGAAACACACTGTATGCCTCTCTCTGATATTTGTTTGCCTATGAGTGGATCCTTCTCAAGAATAGGTAATGCTCTCTGAACAATATTGCAAATCTGCCTATATTGTCTACTGTATGATGTAATGAACCTAATGATATATTTAGAGTCTTGTTCCTGTGGTTTACTTTTATCCTTTAACAAGGTGGACCTATCTATCTCATTGACTTCTTCACGTATGTTGCCTAGACTCTAATGAATATGACCTCGGGCTTTTAATCTTTCTGTTAGATCATCAGCCTGTTTATTGTAGACATCCTGTTTTGTGCAATTAGGTTTTAGGCGAACTTTTGGAATTGCCTTCCTAAGGTGTGTGGGATGGTGTGAATTGTCTCTCAGGATGGTGTTACCTGATATATTTTTCCTATATGTCTGTGTAGTGACTGCCCCAGTGTCAGAATCCTTTGAAATAAGCAGGCTACGTATTTTTTAAATGGGACAAGACTTAGCCAAACACAGGAGGAAAGGGATTTGGGAGTAGTAATAGATAACAAGCTAAAGATGAGTGCACAATGCAGGGCAGCGGCTTCAAAGGCTAATAAGATACTAGCATGTATTAAAAGAGGCATTGATTCAAGGGAGGAAAGCATAATTCTGTCATTATATAAAGCCCTGGTAAGACCTCACCTTGAGTTTGGAGTGCAGTTCTGGGGATCGATTGCTAAAAAAGATATTGCAGAACTAGAAAAAGTTCAGAGAAGGGTCACAAAGCTAATAAGGGGATTGGAGAAATTAACCTATGAGGAGAGGCTAGCCAAACTGGGTCTGTTCTCTTTAGAAAAAAGGTGCTTGAGAGGTGACATGATTACTTTATATAAATATATTCGAGGCCCATATACAGAGATGGCAGAAGCTCTGTTTATTCCAAGAAAATTGTTTCTGACATAGTTTAAGGTTGGAGGAAAGGAGATTTAATCTCCTGCAACGGAAACGTTTTTTCACTTTAAGAGCAATAAAATTGTGGAACTCATTACCAAAGGAGGTAGTGAATGCCAATACCATTGATACATTTAAAAATAGTCTGGATTAATTTCTGTATATAAACGAAATTCATGGATATGAGTGCTAGTATTAAATGGGTCACATTTTAATGGGGCTTAACTGGAGCTTTTTGTAAGTATTTTAGATTTGTATAGGTTGAACTCGATGGACTTCAGTCTTTTTTCAACCTTATCTACTATGTTACTATGTTACTATGTAAATCAGAAGGTCCAACAAAAGGAATTTCTTTATTTGAAGACTCAAATGTAAACTTTAAGTTTTTGTCATTTTTATTCAGATACTCAACAAAGTCAGAAATTGCAGCTCCAAATGAGTAGCAAATCGTCTATGTATCTTGAATAAAATTTGATTTGGTCCCTATATGGATTTGCAGATGTAAACAATTTGTCTATTTCAAAGGCGTTTAGGTACAAGTTTGCATATGAAGGTGAAAATGTTGCACCCATTGCTGTGCCACATTCTTGTACATAAACCTGACCTTCAAAAGAGAAAAAGTTATGAGTAAGTAGAAAATATACAAAATCACAAATTAATTTGAGGTAAAACTCCTCAAAATCACTATTCAGAATTAACATCTGTGTCAATACATTAGAAGCAGATTAGGTGCGAGTAACATCAATGAGTCACATGAAGAGAACAATTTGCAGTCTGATACCCCCTCGCTTTCAAAAAAACTTAGAAGAAGGGGTTCCCCCTGCCAGATACCCAAGCAGACGCTTAAAAAATGCAAGGGGTCAATCAGACAACAAAAAGCAATGAGTATAGAATCCCTGACCAATCAAAGATTATAACAAATTGATAACACTAGGATTTTGGATATTAATATTGTTAATTTGTCTCATACTAAACTATCTAAAGCAGAAATAGAAGTTTTGTCCCTTGGTTTAGGATTTGCACCTACAGTAGACTTTAAAGTTTTTGATACATTGGGTGATGTGTGTTTTTTTGAGATTACGACCTTCCATTATTGTTCATTTTTTACCAACAAATGCATATATTGCACCTTACTGCGGTAGTAAGAGATGATTTGCCCTGTGTATATGTTTACATAACAGATACTTTATATTATACAGTTATTTGTACATATACGGGAAATGTTGAATGGGCAAAATAAACCATGCCGCAGTATAGTGTAATATTATCATTATCTATATTATCAATATATCTCTAATATTTATATTCCTTGATATGTTTCTTATCTATCCACTTACAGTGGTTACTGTGGCTTTGTGTTTTTTAAGCCAATGTTGTGTTGTTTATGTGAGCACTATAGCGTGGTTCAATGAAGGTACCTATGTTCTGAACTATATGAGTCTATGGGGAATATGTATCAAGCTCCGAATGGAGCTTGATACCCCGTGTTTCTAGCGAGCTTGCAGGCTCGCCAGAAACAGCAGTTATGAAGCAGTGGTCACAAAGACCGCTGCTCCATAACCTGTCCGCCTGCTCTGAGCAGGCGGACAGACATCGCCGCAAATCAACCCGATCGAGTATGATCGGGTTGATTGACACCTCCCTGCTGGCGGCCGATTGGCCGCGAGTCCGCAGGGGGCGGCGTTGCACCAGCAGCTCTTGTGAGCTGCTGGTGCAATGCTGAATACGGTGAGCATATTGCTTGCCGTATTCAGCGTGGTCTGTCGGACCTGATCCGCACTGTCGGATCAGGTCCGACAGACCTTGATAAATATGCCCCTATGTATCACTTTAACGCATGATCACCTGTGCACCTGAATGCTATTGTGAATTAGTATTAATGTATAAAGTAGAGGAGGAGGAGTGTATTCACTATCCCTGACAAAGTGCCTGTCCGCATGAAACATGTAGGATGTTTACTTGACCTGCTGTATCACGTATTGTCATGATCATACCTGCCACATTCTATATTGCTCACGTTATTCACCTTGGCTCAGTTACTTCTACCTTCCTATGTAATGCTATCCCTTTAATTTGGCAAGACTCTCCTACATCCGGTATAAAACCCCATCTCTCATTCACATAATTGCTTGGTATTGATTCGCTGTGTCTCTTTTCCTGAGCCAGTACAATTCGTACTATTGAACAACATAGTCTAGTGAACTTACTCCTTCCACACAAGCTCCAACTTCAACTTCCTTAGCACCTCTCTGCCGAATTCAGCTGGAGGACTCGAGCTGACACAGACCGCAGCTCCGGAACACCTGATGAAGTGATGTCACATGCCAACTTCTTCCTCGCTGCTTCCTCAGCTCAGCTGCTATGCACACTCGGACAGAGATCCAATTCTTAGCAACTATTGCCAAACACCTATACTCCATGTACAGCCACTTCAGGTATGCAGTATATATATACAAATAGTCTAAAACAGAAAAGAGAAGAGAAGCGCAGGATACGATTCAAGTGTAGATATTACTTTATTACAAATCACACGCTCAATAATGTACTCACAAAGGAAATGAAATTAAAAGCACATCTGGTATATAGCAATCCCTCGTAGCCTTATCGCTTGAATTTCTTTTGCATTAAGAGTCCACAGTGCCTGTCCGTGATTCTCTCGTTATCACCACACTGCTCGTTACATCCAGGGAGGTATGAATTGCCGCCTGTACACAAGCCTCAATACACAAACGCTACATAAGGGAAACACCCGCACACACCCTCGGCTCTGTACCAATAGGATTACCTCTAAAGATGAGCTCACTGCACGCGAGGACCTACGGTGGCTTCACAGGGTACAAAATAGGAACTACTGCAGCTGCGTTCTACGTGTTTCGTCCCGGACGTCGGGACTTTCTCAAGAACTAAAGAAATAGAGAGGGTCAGGACCTATTTATACAAACCACCACCAGAACAGCCCCCAAATATGGTAGGAGCTCAAGGAGTGTGAAGATTTAAATTAAAAAGGCTTGAAATCGCCTCGGTCCTGAATCTGAATATGTGCCCTTCTCTTGTTAATATAATACAGAAAATATAAAATACATAAATAATGACAAGAGAAATACACTAATGAATGAATATACAATCAATACATACTAAAAATTAATTATGAGATAGAATACAAATGATTATATCTAAAATCAATATTTCAGTTTTAAAATTAATGTGGGCAATTTTAAAATCCTATATTTTACCTGATTACAATTCATAAAACATATATATATGACTGTTATCTTATTACATGATAATTATAAAAACATTGCATAAGTAAAAATGAATGAATATGAAAATAAAAACAAGTATGCTGATATAAAACACTACATAATGTGGATAAAAACCTATGTATGAATACATAGTTAGAACATATATAGGTATATTCAAAGGTGATATATATAATCACCAAACACAAAGTCAGCTTAATTAGAGACCACAGGGGTTCTAAGTTACACTATAAAAATGCAGCAATATCTAATTCAATATTCAAGCCTTTTGGATCAAGGCAATCAAGAGTCTTGATCCAAAAGGTTTCCCTCTGTCTCAATCTTAGAAGGCGGTTGGTGTCCCATTTCTTAATTGCCACCCATTCAACTATATTAACTGAAAGGTCCTCAGGGTTCTGATTATGATGTAATTTAAAGTGGTAGGACACACTATGATTTTCAAAACTTGCCTCTATATTTCTAATATGCTCTCTAAGCCTATACTTAATCTTGTGTTTCGTACGCCCAATATATATTTTCCCACTTTTGCAAGACAATTGATATACAATATATGTGGTGTGACAGGTATACCTGTGCTTACAACTATATTTTCTACTGCCATTATAATTAACAAAGGTAGCATTATTATCTGCAATTCGTGGGCACATAATACAGTCTTTCTGTTTGCAGGGGTAGAGACCCACTAACCCTCCACACCAATTACTTAATTGGCCACAACTGGTTGATTGGCGTAGTTTTGTGGGAGCAATATAGTTTTTAATATCTCTATTCTTCCTATAGATTACTTCTGGTTTAGGCCCTATAATATTGCTCAAAATTGGATCCAGTCTAAGTACTTTCCAATGTTTGGTTAATATATTCTTAATTTTATAATGTTGGTTACTGTATTTCGTCACAAATTTAGGCGGTTTTCCAATGGGATATTACATTTTAATATAGATTTGGGTTTTGTTTTAATCAGATCTAATCTATTCATATTATCCACTTTATTTTTGGTCCTGTTTAAAAGAACAGGATCATATCCTTTTTTTAAAAATTTATTCGTTAAAACCCCTGCCTCTCTAGTATAGTCATCACCGTGTGTACAATTGCATTTAATTAGTTGATATTGGCCCAGTGGAATGTTACTTTTCCACTGTTTGAGATGACCACTATTAGCATTGAGTAAACCATTTCTGTCTGTTGGTTTATGATAATTCTTTACTGCAACCAACTTAGTGGTATTATGATAAAAAAGGGTCAAATCCAGGAAAGCTATTGATGTTACTGATTTTTCGTGTGTGAATGACAAATTATACGTATTATTGTTTATATAATTCATGAAATTTGTTATTGTCTCCACCGGGCCCTTCCATATAAGTATTATATTGTCTATGAAACGATAATATTTCACAATATTTTTCTCATAGGGATTGTTCTTCCATATCAAGTTGTTTTCAAAATGGGATACATATAGATTTGCATACGATGGGGTGAAGGTTGTCCCCATCGCAGTCCCCTGTATTTGTTTATAGTACACATTTTCAAATAAAAAATAATTATGTGTCAAAATGAAATGAATGGAATCCATAATAAAATCAATTTGATCTCTAGGGAGTCTTGAATTATTCAACATGTCTTTAATAACTGATATAACCAGTGAATAAGGTATGCAGGTATATAAAGTCGAAGCTTCACATGTGACCCACACATAATCATCCCCCCATGGTAGGCCCTCCAGTTTATTAATGACATCTATCGTGTCTCTGAGATAGGCCCTTGTGTCCAAGACCAAAGGTTGTAGGTATGAGTCTATATATTTGGACAAATTGTCACACAACCAACCTATCCCAGAGACAATCGGTCTTCCTGGAGGGTGTAGGGGGTCCTTGTGGACCTTTGACAAATGATAAAAACCAGCAATTTTAGGTGCTACTTCATAGAGGAATTGAAATTCCTCCATGTTTAAAACATTCATTGTTTTAGCTTCTGTCAAAGTATAAGTAACACTTTCTTATATTTTTCTGTTGGATTGAAGGTCAAAGGAAGATATGTTTTATTATAACCATAACCCCTATGGAGGTAATAATTACAATAATAACTATAATAAAAATAAAAATAGAAACAGTAATAAGAATAAAAATCATGGTTATAAGAATAATCCAAACCAAAATGGATATCATCAAAGGGATTATAGCAGTAATAGTAATAACTACAATAACAGATTTCATGTACAAGAAAATTCCAACTTTTATGAGACCAATACATACTCTGAAAGGAATATGGATATAAACCCTCCTAGATTCGAAACACATAGATCCCAAAGGGAGCATATAGAACCCACTAGGCAGGAACAACATGGATATAATGTCCCTATAAGTAATAAGTATACCGAACTAAGCCACCAACCAGCCTCTCCACGGTGGCAACAACAGGGAGCTAAACCCAAGGGATATAATTCGGGTTTTCAGAACACACCAAATAGGGTAAGAATTAATTCCAATAATAATAATAAAAATATGAATAATCATCATTTTTTAGGGGTTCCCCCTTGGAGAATTCCGGGGGGAGGGCATGTAAAAACAACCCACGAAGAGGTACCACTTCTACAGAGGAATCCCAAACGACCTCTAGAAGATCGAGATATAGAGGAAGTAGAGGGGGAGAAAAAACAAGAAAAAAGAAACAGAGAGAGGTGGAACTAGAGCAGGGTATGAAAATGATATTCAATCCATCAGATAGATCATTCTCTAAAGATGAATTAACCCTCCTTATAAAAGGTTTGAATTTTGCACCAACCAGTACCCCTAACTACTTTGACCTATATATTGATAAACAGCACTTCATTAGAAATTTAACACTAGAATGCTATTTCCATAGAAATGATTCAGAGGCTTTGTTGGATTCAACCTTTGCAAATATTGAAGATGAGGAATGCATTAGAATCTTAGAGGAGATAGAGAAAGGGGAAGTCCAGCCAGAGAATTTGAATCTGTCTGGGCATTCTACATATAAAGAGGGAGAGGATTTCCATGTGAGACATTGCCCTTTAAAAAGGAAATCTATCTTCTACCCTCAACAAAGCCAGTCAGAATATATAAAAATCTTTAATAGACTAGTATGCCAAGATATTGAATCATTATCAAAGATCCCTAATTATCAATTGTCCTATTGTAGAGATAACTTATCTAAAAAGGAGAGAGCTGCTCTAGAGGTACTGAGTAATACTACAGATGTGATTTTTAGAGCAGCTGATAAGGGGGGGGGATTGTTGTGCAAAACAGGAAAGATTATTTAAAGGAGGCCTTTAGATTATTACAAGATAATAAAACATATCTTCCTTTGACCTTCAATCCAACAGAAAAATATAAGAAAGAGTTACTTATACTTTTGACAGAAGCTAAAACAATGAATGTCTTAAAAATGGAGGAATTTAAATTCCTCTATGAAGTAGCACCTAAAATTGCTTGTTTTTATCATTTGCCGAAGGTCCACAAGGACCCCATACACCCTCCAGGAATCCAGGAAGACCGATTGTCTCTGGGATAGGCACGTTGTGTGACAATTTGTCCAAAAATATAGACTCATACCTACAACCTTTGGTCTTGGACACAAGGGTATATCTCAGAGACACGATAGATGTCATTAATAAACTGGAGGGCCTACCATGGGGGGATGATTATGTGTGGGTCACATGTGACGCTTCGACTTTATATACCAGCATACCTCATTCACTGGGTATATCAGTTATTAAAGACATGTTGAATAATTCAAGACTCCCTAGAGATCAAATTGATTTTATTGTGGATTCCATTCATTTCATTTTGACACATAATTATTTTTTATTTGAAAATGTGTACTATAAACAAATACAGGGAACTGCGGTGGGAACAACCTTCGCCCCATCGTATGCAAATCTATATGTATCCCATTTTGAAAACAACTTGATATGGAAGAACAATCCCTATGAGAAAAATATTGTGAAATATTATCGTTTCATAGACGATATAATACTTATATGGAAGGGCCCGGTGGAGACAATAACAAATTTCATGAATTATATAAACAATAATATGTATAATTTGTCATTCACACACGAAAAATCAGTAACATCAATAGCTTTCCTGGATTTGACCCTTTTTTATCATAATACCACTAAGTTGGTTGCAGTAAAGAATTATCATAAACCAACAGACAGAAATGGTTTACTCAATGCTAATAGTGGTCATCTCAAACAGTGAAAAAGTAACATTCCACTGGGCCAATATCAACGAATTAAATGCAATTGTACACATAGTGATGACTATACTAGAGAGGCAGGGGTTTTAACGAAGACATTTTTAGAAAAAGGATATGATCCTGTTCTTTTAAACAGGACCAAAAATAAAGTGGATAATATGAATAGATTAGATCTGATTAAAACAAAACCCAAATCTATATTAAAATGTAATATCCCATTGGAAAACCGCCTAAATTTGTGACGAAATACAGTAACCAACATTATAAAATTAAGAATATATTAACCAAACATTGGAAAGTACTTAGACTGGATCCAATTTTGAGCAATATTATAGGGCCTAAACCAGAAGTAATCTATAGGAAGAATAGAGATATTAAAAACTATATTGCTCCCATAAAACTACGCCAATCAACCAGTTGTGGCCAATTAAGTAATTGGTGTGGAGGGTCAGTGGGTCTCTACCCCTGCAAACAGAAAGACTGTATTATGTGCCCACGAATTGCAGATAATAAGGCAACCTTTGTTAATTATAATGGCAGTAGAAAATATAGTTGTAAGCACAGGTATACCTGTCACACCACATATGTTGTATATCAATTGTCTTGCAAATGTGGGAAAATATATATTGGGCGTACAAAACGCAAGATTAAGTATAGGCTTAGAGAGCATATTAGAAATATAGAGGCAGGTTTTGAAAATCATACGGCTAGATTTAGAGTTTTGTCGGTAACGACCCGCTTACCTAACGGTGGCTATTTTAGGACTAATATTTATTTTACAGGCAACTTTGTAATTATTTTAACCAGCTACAATAGCTATTAAATAGTTAATAACTATTTAATAGCTACCTAGATAAAATAATTACAAAATTACCTGTAAAATAAATCCTAACCTAAGTTACAATTAAACCTAACACTACACTATCAATAAATTAATTAAATAAAATACCTACAATTAAATCTAACACTACACTATCAATAAATTAATTACATGAAATACCTACAAATAAATACAATTAAATAAACTAACTAAAGTACAAAAAATAAAAAAAGCTAAGTTACAAAAAATAAAAAAATTAATTACAAACATAATAAAAATATTACAACAATTTTAAGCTAATTACAACTACTCTAAGCCCCCTAATAAAATAACAAAGCCCCCCAAAATAAAAAAATGCCCTACCCTATTCTAAAATTAAAATAGAAAAGCTCTTTTACCTTACCAGCCCTTAAAAGGGCCTTTTGCGGGGCATGCCCCAAAGAATTCAGCTCTTTTGCCTGTAAAAATAAACACAATACCCCCCAACATTACAACCCACCACCCACATACCCCTAATATAACCCAAACCCCCCTTAAATAAACCTAACACTAAGCCCCTGAAGATCTTCCTACCTTATCTTCACCACACCGGGTATCACGATCCGTCCAGGCTCCGAAATCTTCATCCAAGCCCAAGCGGGGGCTGGAGATCCATCATCCAGCTGAAGTCTTCTATCAAGCGGCAAGAAGAAGTCCAGAAGAGGCTCCAAAGTCTTCATCCTATCCGGGCAGAAGAGGAGATCCGGACCGGCAACCATCTTCATCCAAGCGGCATCTTCTATCTTCATCCGATGACGAGCAGCTCCATCTTCAAGACCTCCGGCGCGGATCCATCCTCTTCTTCTGACGTCCTAAGTCCGAATGAAGGTTCCTTTAAATGACGTCATCCAAGATGGCGTCCCTCGAATTCCGATTGGCTGATAGGATTCTATCAGCCAATCGGAATTAAGGTAGGAAAAATCTGATTGGCTGATGGAATCAGCCAATCAGATTCAAGTTCAATGCGATTGGCTGATCCAATCAGCCAACCAGATTGAGCTTGCATTCTATTGGCTGATCGGAACAGCCAATAGAATGCGAACTCAATCTGATTGGCAGATTCAATCAGCCAATCAGATTGTCCCTACCTTAATTCAGATTGGCTGATAGAATCCTATCAGCCAATCGGAATTCGAGGGATGCCATCTTGGATGACGTCATTTAAAGGAACCTTCATTCAGACTTAGGACGTTGGAAGAAGAGGATGGATCTGCGCCGGAAGTCTTGAAGATGGAGCCGCTCGTCATCGGATGAAGATAGAAGATGCCGCTTGGATGAAGATGGTTGCCGGTCCGGATCTCCTGTTCTGCCCAGATAGGATGAAGACTTTGGAGCCTCTTCCGGACTTCGTCTTGCCGCTTGATAGAAGACTTCAGCCGGATGATGGATCTCCAGCCCCCGCTTGGGCTTGGATGAAGATTTCGGAGCCTGGACGGATCGGTCATACCCGGTGTGGTGAAGATAAGGTAGGAAGATCTTCAGGGGCTTAGTGTTAGGTTTATTTAAGGGGGTTTTGGGTTAGATTAGGGGTATGTGGGTGGTGGGTTGTAATGTTGGGGGGGGTATTGTGTTTATTTTTACAGGCAAAAGAGCTGAATTCTTTGGGGCATGCCCCGCAAAAGGCCCTTTTAAGGGCTGGTAAGGTAAAAGAGCTTTTCTATTTTAATTTTAGAATAGGGTAGGGCATTTTTTTATTTTGGGGGGCTTTGTTATTTTATTAGGGGGCTTAGAGTAGGAGTTAATAGCTTAAAATTGTTGTAATATTTTTATTATGTTTGTAATTATTTTTTTTATTTTTGTAACTTAGCTTTTTTTATTTTTTGTACTTTAGTTAGTTTATTTAATTGTATTTATTTGTAGGTATTTCATGTAATTAATTTATTGATAGTGTAGTGTTAGATTTAATTGTAGGTATTTTATTTAATTAATTTATTGATAGTGTAGTATTAGGTTTAATTGTAACTTAGGTTAGGATTTATTTTACAGGTAATTTTGTAATGATTTTAACTAGGTAGCTATTAAATAGTTATTAACTATTTAATAGCTATTGTACCTGGTTAAAATAAATACAAAGTAGCCTGTAAAATAAATATAAATCCTAAAATAGCTACAATATAATTATTCGTTATATTGTAGCTATATTAGGGTTTATTTTACAGGTAAGTATTTAGCTTTAAATAGGAATAATTTATTTAATAAGAGTTAATTTATTTCGTTAGATTTAAATTATATTTAATTTAGGGGGGTGTTAGGGTTAGGGTTAGACTTAGCTTTAGGGGTTAATAAATGTATTAGAGTAGCGGTGAGGTCCGGTCGGCAGATTAGGGGTTAATACTTGAAGTTAGGTGTCGGCGATGTTAGGGAGGGCAGATTAGGGGTTAATACTATTTATTATAGGGTTATTGAGGCGGGAGTGAGGCGGATTAGGGGTTAATAACTTTATTATAGTAGCGGTGAGGTCCGGTCGGCAGATTAGGGATTAATAATTGTAGGTAAGGTAGCAGCGACGTTGGGGGTGGCAGATTAGGGGTTAATAAATATAATATAAGGGTCGGCGGTGTTAGGGGAAGCAGATTAGGGGTACATAGGGATAACGTAGGTGGTGTGCAGTCGGCAGATTAGGGGTTAAAACAATTATTAGAGTGGCGGCGATGTGGGGGGACCTCGGTTAAGGGGTGCATAGGTAGTTTATGGGTGTTAGTGTACTTTAGAGCACAGCAGTTAAGAGCTTTATGAACTGGCGTTTGCCCAGAAAGCTCTTAACTCCTGACTTTTTTCTGCGGCTGGAGTCTTGTCGTTAGATTTCGAACGCTCACTTCAGCCAAGACTCTAAATACCAGCGTTAGAAAGATCCCATTGAAAAGATAGGATACGCAAATGGCGTAGGGGGATCTGCGGTATGGAAAAGTCGTGGCTGCAAAGTGAGCGTTAGACTCTTACCTACAAGACTCTAAATACCAGCGGTAGCCCAAAACCAGCATTAGGAGCCTCTAACGCTGGTTTTGACGGCTAACGCCAAACTCTAAATCTAGCCGATAGTGTGTCCTACCACTTTAAATTACATCATAATCAGAACCCTGAGGACCTTTCAGTTAATATAGTTGAATGGGTGGCAATTAACAAATGGGACACCAACCGCCTTCTAAGATTGAGACAGAGGGAAACCTTTTGGATCAAGACTCTTGATTGCCTTGATCCAAAAGGCTTGAATATTGAATTAGATATTGCTGCATTTTTATAGTGTAACTTAGAACCCCTGTGGTCTTTAATTAAGCTGACTTTGTGTTTGGTGATTATATATATATCACCTTTGAATATACCTTTATATGTTCTAACTATGTATTCATGCATTTTTATGTAGTGTTTTATATCAGCATACTTGTTTTTATTTTCATATTCATTCATTTTTACTTATGCAATGTTTTTATAATTATCATGTAATAAGATAACAGTCATATATATATGTTTTATGAATTGTAATCAGGTAAAATATAGGTTTTTAAAATTGCCCACATTAATTTTAAAACTGAAATATTGATTTTAGATATTATCATTTGTATTCTATCTCATAATTAATTTTTAGTATGTATTGATTGTATATTCATTCATTAGTGTATTTCTCTTGTCATTATTTATGTATTTTATATATTCCCTATTATATTAACAAGAGAATTTAATTTAAATCTTCACACTCCTTGAGCTCCTACCATATTTGGGGGCTGTTCTGGTGGTGATTTGTATAAATAGGTCCTGACCCTCTCTATTTCCTTAGTTCTTGAGACAGTCCCGACGTCCGGGACGAAACGCGTAGAACGCAGCGGCAGTAGTTCCTATTTTTTACCCTGTGAAGCCACCGTAGGTCCTCGCGTGCAGTGAGCTCAGCATTAGAGGTAATCCTATTGGTACGGAGCTGAGAGTGTGTGCGGGTGTTTCCCTTACGTAGCGTTTGTGTATTGAGGCTTGTGTACAGGCGGCAATTCATACCTCCCTGGATGTAACGAGCAGTGTGGTGATAACGAGAGAATCACGGACAGGCACTGTGGACTCTTTATGCAAAAGAAATTCAAGCGATAAGGCTACGAGGGATTGATATACACGAGATGTGCTTTTAATTTCATTTCCTTTGTGAGTACATTATTGAGTGTGTGATTTGTAATAAAGTAATATCTACACTTGAATCGTATCCTGCGCTTCTCTCCTCTTTTCTGTTTTAGACTATGTGTATCTGAGATTTGTGGAAATATCTCTTTTAAGAGGAGCTGCAGAACGTTCACGGATTTATCACTTTTTCTCATCTTGCTGTGGAGGATATCACAGACTTTACAAGTATTTGTTGATATAGACTACTTATATACCAAACATTTGCAATTGTTTCACTACATACTATATTTGTTTTTTTAATCTACATTTTTATATACAGTATACAGTTTTTATAATTTCTATTTACTAATTTTATTTATTATTTTTATCAAAAATAATCATTCATAATTATCTTTATCTTTTAATATTCATTGAGATACAGGGTGTTTTTTGCGCTACTTCATTACTCTGTTAAGTAATTTGGGTGTTTTTATCGTATATATATATATATATATATATATATATATACACAAATGCTTACCTTCGCTAACGATCCTATAAACATTAATGTTATCAGGTTCGCTTATTCATCTACTGCCTAAGTTAAGCCTTACTTCCTAATATCCTCTTAACTATATGAACATTTCATGTTTCATGTTTATAATCAAGTACCTGTTGTGTTAACACTCATCTGGTTATTTAAGTAGGTTGTTCTGCTGCATGTTTCAGTGATTCTATCACAGGTGGTAGCCATAGAACAATACATCCTTATACCAACCAACAACTAAATTGCTCAAAGATTATTGGGGATTTCACATTACTCTTATGAGTAGTTGATGTTAGATTCCACTAATCTCTCTGCTACATCACCAGCAATTTATCTTACCATCTCAGCAGCTGTGGTTCATAAACTAGCCTATGCTTATATTACATACCCTCAACTAGGCGTCACACGTATGATGTGTTGCTGTTTACCTTGCAAAATAAATTGCACCGCTTGATGACCACACAGATTGTTTTTGTTTTATTGAGAACTACAGATTGACAAGAGGTTGGGACGCCGCTTTTAAGAATTTGTATCTGCCGTTTCTTCTTTTTTGCCTGGGAACAACAGTTCCGGACAGGTCACAAAACCACAGCCGAGTAGAGCACCAGTCAGAGGAGCCCGTGTCGGGCCGTTGGCGTCTTCCACAACGAGGTGGAACACGGATATATCACACAAACTGAGCAAGTCACGGATGAACTCTCGTTTCAGGTATCTTTACTAAGAGAAGCATAACGACACCCGGGTTAGCAACTTATGTTATATACTGGATAACAATAAAAAACACACATTATTACAGTTGCACTGTGTCTATGTGTCAGGGTTTTACCATTCTGTACCTTTAACTACTAATTATCATACTGCTATTTAAGGCTCCACCTAGTGTTGAACGTTGCTTGGTAATTTGTTCAGTCACTCACTGTTCCTGAACGCTACACACCCAGCTATTCCCTCCTGTCTAAGTTGGGATTTCCTTCTACTGATACTAATTTCCAGTTTCTCAAGACTTGTGGAATTGCAGCACCTCACCTCTGATCCTGTCTCTCACGCTGCTGCTTGCATCCTGTACACTCGCATGCTGTTCCGTTGGCGTGTGACGTCACGCCCGACTTGTCTCTGTGTGAAACCGCAGCTGCCACACACACTCACTGAATCTCAGCACACGCTGTCTGCGTTGCCTCTTCGGTAATACAGCTCTGCTCCACACTGAGGATACTAATTGGGAAGCCGGTTTGTATATTCTACCATCAGGATTTACCGGTCTGTATTACCAATGTACAAATAAGGATATCTTGCCTCTCATGTCAATTGTTTCTGCTTTGCCTCAAGTAATCAAGTTTACCTGCCATACCAAGCTATCAACCAGCTTATTTCATGTACTAACTTTGAAATCATTTCTTCCGTTTGTGGTTCATTACATTTACTTGCATAGTGACTTCTGCAAATCTAACATTATGCTTCAAGGTACTGCTCCCTCTAGCATTAACCACTGATGTACTTTATGTGCTTAAACTGACTTTAACTCAGCAACTACTTATTACTGCAAATCTTATATCCGGCTGTAAATGACCTGTGAACTTACCTTGCACAACTATAACTAAAGAGTGTGTGTGTGTGTGTGTGCAAGCTATGTAAATATTTTATATGTCCGTGATGTGAGTCTGCAACTATTTTGGAAAGTGAATAAGTTTTTGAATCTCTCTAAACTTTGGAATTGGAGTTATCCTACATGACATACTATATTGTGGTTTTGCTCATTCCATTTCTCTTGTATACCATCTTCACACTGTATCCTACAGTAGTGACCCTCAGATCTATGAGCATAACAGGGTTCCACAAGTTAGATCTTAGTGAACCTGAGGTAAGGTGTGAGACTGAGTGGTCCTGCATAAAAACAAGGGTACTAGTTCATACTTAAACATAACATATTACCAAGCCTTATAAAAAATAACTAGTACCTTGTTAAATGGATATAACAGAGCTTTACAATAGGGTTGGCTCCCTAGCTCAAAGTATAGATCACATGATACAGGGACTAAGGGAGATACAATTGGAGAATCAGAACATCAGAAAATTCATTAATGACCATCTTGCCAGTAAGCCTCCCGTAGCTGAAACCTCAACTGAACCTGTAATTAGCCCTCCTGAAAAATTCTCTGGGGAGAGAGCTTTGTTTAGGGATTTCAAGAATTCTTGTACACTGATGTTTACTCTGAAACCTAAATCATACCCAACAGATAGGGTCAGGGTATTAACAGTTATCTCATTCTTACGTGGTGAGGCCAGGTCTTGGGCTAATGCCTTTTATGAGAATGATGATCCCATCTTAAATTCTCTTGATGCATTCTTTTCTGCTATGTCTCTGCTTTATGAGGATCACAATAAACAGAACACAGCAGAAACAGCTTTCAGGTCCTTACGTCAAGGGAAAAGAGTCGTGGAAGAATATATCACGGATTTCAAACGTTGGGCACCGGACACTCAGTGGAACACTCCAGCTTTAAGGAATCAATACCGGTTAGGTCTCAGTGAAGCAATAAAAGATGAGCTTGCACGTGGTATCATTCCTGATGATTTAGAAGCTCTCATGACACTCAGCATAGGTATAGACCGAAGGTTAAGGGAAAGAAAATCTGAAAGATCCTTTACTGATGCAAGCTACAGAAGAATATCCACTTATCATGATACACCTTCAACCTTACCAACAAGGTCCTCTGATGAACCTATGGATGTAGCAGTGTTTCGTGGTCCTCTAAAACCCGAAGAAAAAGCTAGGCGTAAATTACTGAACCTTTGTCTATACTGTGCTGATAAAGATCATACTGTTAAGGATTGTCCATTACTTCTTCGCCAAAAGAAGGGTAAGACACCTCCTAGTTATCATATAATCAATATGGTACATGATTTCAATTCTCATTTGTCCCTTCCTCTTTCCCTACAGTGGCATCATCGGAAGATAGACGTACAGGCCGTAGTTGACTCTGGCGCATCTGGGAATTTTGTAGATATTTCGTTTGTTGTTAAAAATAAGATCCCACTAATAAAAAAGAGTGTTTCACTTGCTATACGTTTGGTTGATGGCTCTCTATTCAGTTCAGGTCCCATAACACATCACACCATTCCCATTACTGTGATAACAAAGTCTGGTCATATTGAGCAGTTGTCTTTCGATGTACTTCCCACTTCAGTTTATCCTATGATACTTGGCTTAAATTGGTTAATAAGACATAACCCCACTATCTCTTGGTGTGAAGGTTCTGTGATCTTTGATTCTGCATTTTGTAAACATTCATGTTTTACTAAACACTCTTTATACCATTTATCTGTCCATAGCCTACCTGATTGTTATAAAGAATTTAGTGACGTTTTTGATAAGGTTGAGGCAGACACACTACCACCACACAGGTCTTATGATTGTCCTATAGATCTCATACCAGACAGTACCATACCTATTGGTCATATATATCCGCTTTCAGAGCCAGAATTAGCTCATTTGAAAGACTATCTGGATGATAACTTGAAAAAAGGCTTCATTAGACCCTCCACATCCTCCGTTGGAGTATCTATGTTTTTTGTTAAGAATAAGGATGGTAGCCTTCGTCCAATCATTGACTATAGGCAACTTAACAAATGTACAAAGAAAAACAGATACCCCCTGCCTCTCATTCCTGAACTAATTGAACGGTTACGTGGTGCTGTTATTTATACAAAACTGGATCTTAGAGGTGCCTACAATTTGATTAGGATGAGAGCAGGGGATGAGTGGTTAACAGCCTTCCGTACACGTTACGGCCTTTATGAATACACTGTGATGCAGTTTGGCTTATGCAACGCTCCGGCGACATTTCAGTGTTTCATAAATGATGTGTTTCATGACCTCTTAGATGTTTGTATTGTCATCTATCTGGACGACATTCTTATATTCTCAGAGTCATACGAAAAACATGTGTCTCATGTGAAGCAGGTTTTATTACGATTAAGAGTTCACCGTCTTTTCGCTAAGCTTGAAAAGTGTATATTCAACACAGATACGATTTCCTTTTTAGCATACAACATATCACCTTTAGGTATCTCCATGGAATCTAACAAGGTGGACGCTGTAACCAATTGGCCTGTTCCCCGTAATAAGAAAGAAATCCAGAGATTTTTAGGGTTTGCGAACTTTTATCGCAAATTCATTAAAGGGTTTTCACATATTGTTCAACCATTGACTTACTTAACACGTAAACATATAAAATTTGTTTGGAATCAGTCAGCAGAAGATTCTTTCATTAGTCTTAAACAGAAATTTATTACAGCTCCGATTCTACAGTTCCCAGATCCTCTTCACCCAATATCTTACTACTCCAGAGTAATGACCTCTGCAGAAATGAATTATGGTATTGGTGATAAGGAGCTTCTTGCTATCAAATCCACTCTAGAGTTCTGGAGACATCTTCTGGAAGGAACACAACACCCTATTCTGATATACACTGACCATCGGAATCTTGAATTTTTGAGATCCAACAAAACCTTGACTTCACGTCAAGTCAGGTGGAGTCTATTCTTTTCACGATTTGATTATATCATAACATATAGACCCGGCTCCAAAAATCTCAAGGCAGACTCTCTTTCTCGAAAGGATCCGCAACCTTTGCATATAGAAACACCAGAATCTATCATACCCTCAGATAGAATAATCTGTTTGACTACAGGCTTCAAAACCACCTTAAAACAACATCTGTCACAGGACTCTTCTTTACAGCAACTGGGTTTAAGCAAACATCCGGATGGTTTGTACTACCATGAGAGTCTACTGTATATACCTGAAGTTCTCAGAGAAGAGATTGTTGGTTATGCTCATGACTCACTCCTAGCAGGTCATCCTGGGGTTCATAAGACTCTGCATTTATTGAAGAGAGATTATTGGTGGCCCAAAATGATGGACACAGTCACTCTATACGTACAAAGCTGTCCCACATGTACCACTAAGAAACACCCACATAATCGCCCTTATGGATACCTTCTTTCGCTTCCAATCCCAGACAGACCTTGGACAGATATCGCCATGGATTACATAGTGGACTTACCAACTTCATCAAATTACAACACCATATTAGTAGTGGTTGATTTGTTTTCTAAAATGGCTCATTTCATCCCCCACAGGGGTCTTCCAACGGCTTCAGAAACTGCCTCTTTATTCCTAAACAACATAGTGAAACTTCATGGATTGCCAAAATCTGTCACTACGGATAGGGGGTCACAATTCACATCTAGGTTTTGGACCCAGCTATGTCATACCCTCAATATCTGTAGAAGACTTAGCTCAGCCTATCATCCCCAGACGAATGGGCAAACGGAGAGAACTAATCAGTCACTTGAGCAATATCTCCGCTGCTACTGTACCTTGGAACAAGACAATTGGCACTCACTTCTGGCCACTGCAGAATTTGCTCATAACAACTCACTACACTCCTCTATGAGAACCACACCATTTTACGTCAACTATGGGTTTCATCCAACATACCATCCTACCTGTACTTCTGATTCTACACTACCAATGGTAAACGATACAGTCAATTCAATTGCTAATGGTTTTACCTCCTTAAAAACAGTTCTACAGGAGGCACAAACCACCCAGAAACATCATTATGATTTACGCAGATCTAAACCTCCGGATTATGCTGTTGGCGACAAGGTCTGGCTTAGTACAAAAAACCTACGTTTGAAGATCCCTAGTAAAAAATTAGGTGCTTTATATTTGGGACCATATGAGATTATTAAAGTAATCAATCCTAATGCTGTGACTCTTCAATTACCACCTACTCTGAAGATACATCCAACGCTCCATGTGTCCTTGTTAAAGCCCTACTCCTTGGTCAGGGGTAACCTACAGGGTTCTTCTGTTGTTCCTCAAGTGAATGATGATGTCGAATATGAAATTGATTCTATCTTGGACTCCAGATACCTTCATGATCAGCTCCAGTACTTGGTAAGATGGAAGGGCTATGCTCCTGAGGAGGATTCGTGGGAGCCTTCCTCTAACTTCTCCGCCCCCCAACTTCTCTCTTTGTACCACCGGAGGAATCCTGACCGTCCTGGTCCTTGATCCGCGGAGCGGCTCCTTGAGGGGGGAGTTCTGTCAGGGTTTTACCATTCTGTACCTTTAACTTCTAATTACCATACTGCTATTTAAGGCTCCACCTAGTGTTGAATGTTGCTTGGTAATTTGTTCAGTCACTCACTGTTCCTGAACGCTACACACCCAGCTATTCCCTCCTGTCTAAGTTGGGATTTCCTTCTACTGATACTAATTTCCAGTTTCTCAAGACTTGTGGAATTGCAGCACCTCACCTCTGATCCTGTCTCTCACGCTGCTGCTTGCATCCTGTACACTCGCATGCTGTTCCATTGGCATGTGACGTCACGCCCGACTTGTCTCTGTGTGAAACCGCAGCTGCCACACACACTCACTGAATCTCAGCACACGCTGTCTGCGTTGCCTCTTCGGTAATACCGCTCTGCTCCACACTGAGGATACTAATTGGGAAGCCGGTTTGTATATTCTACCATCAGGATTTACCGGTCTGTATTACCAATGTACAAATAAGGATATCTTGCCTCTCATGTCAATTGTTTCTGCTTTGCCTCAAGTAATCAAGTTTACCTGCCATACCAAGCTATTAACCAGCTTATTTCATGTACTAACTTTGAAATCATTTCTTCCGTTTGTGGTTCATTACATTTACTTGCATAGTGACTTCTGCAAATCTAACATTATGCTTCAAGGTACTGCTCCCTCTAGCATTAACCACTGATGTACTTTATGTGCTTAAACTGACTTTAACTCAGCAACTACTTATTACTGCAAATCTTATATCTGGCTGTAAATGACCTGTGAACTTACCTTGCACAACTATAACTAAAGAGTGTGTGTGTGTGTGCAAGCTATGTAAATATTTTATATGTCCGTGATGTGAGTCTGCAACTATTTTGGAAAGTGAATAAGTTTTTGAATCTCTCTAAACTTTGGAATTGGAGTTATCCTACATGACATACTATATTGTGGTTTTGCTCATTCCATTTCTCTTGTATACCATCTTCACACTGTATCCTACAGTAGTGACCCTCAGATCTATGAGCATAACAGGGTTCCACAAGTTAGATCTTAGTGAACCCGAGGTAAGGTGTGAGACTGAGTGGTCCTGCATAAAAACAAGGGTACTAGTTCATACTTAAACATAACACTATGCAAAGGTTGCCGGAATACTGCAAGGCTTGATACGAGGATACTATAAGGTTTGAACTGTATATTGACACACGGTTCCCTTACCAAGCAGTACATATTTCTAGGCCAAGAGAGACTGTGTATATATATATACAGGGAGTGCAGAATTATTAGGCAAATTAGTATTTTGACCACATCATCCTCTTTATGCATGTTGTCTTACTCCAAGCTGTATAGGCTCGAAAGCCTACTACCAATTAAGCATATTAGGGGATGTGCATCTCTGTAATGAGAAGGGGTGTGGTCTAATGACATCAACACCCTATATCAGGTGTGCATAATTATTAGGCAACTTCCTTTCCTTTGGCAAAATGGGTCAAAAGAAGGACTTGACAGGCTCAGAAAAGTGAAAAATAGTGAGATATCTTGCAGAGGGATGCAGCACTCTTAAAATTGCAAAGCTTCTGAAGCGTGATCATCCACCAGTTTGGCCATATTTCAGAGCTGCAACATTACTGGAGTGCCCAAAAGCACAAGGTGTGCAATACTCAGAGACATGGCCAAGGTAAGAAAGGCTGAAAGACGACCACCACTGAACAAGACACACAAGCTGAAACGTCAAGACTGGGCCAAGAAATATCTCAAGACTGATTTTTCTAAGGTTTTATGGACTGATGAAATGAGAGTGAGTCTTGATGGGCCAGATGGATGGGCCCGTGGCTGGATTGGTAAAGGGCAGAGAGCTCCAGTCCGACTCAGACGCCAGCAAGGTGGAGGTGGAGTACTGGTTTGGGCTGGTATCATCAAAGATGAGCTTGTGGGGCCTTTTCGGGTTGAGGATGGAGTCAAGCTCAACTCCCAGTCCTACTGCCAGTTTCTGGAAGACACCTTCTTCAAGCAGTGGTACAGGAAGAAGTCTGCATCCTTCAAGAAAAACATGATTTTCATGCAGGACAATGCTCCATCACACGCGTCCAAGTACTCCACAGCGTGGCTGGCAAGAAAGGGTATAAAAGAAGAAAATCTAATGACATGGCCTCCTTGCTCACCTGATCTGAACCTCATTGAGAACCTGTGGTCCATCATCAAATATGAGATTTACAAGGAGGGAAAACAGTACACCTCTCTGAACAGTGTCTGGGAGGCTGTGGTTGCTGCTGCACGCAATGTTGATGGCGAACAGATCAAAACACTGACAGAATCCATGGATGGTAGGCTTTTGAGTGTCCTTGCAAAGAAAGGTGGCTATATTGGTCACTGATTTGTTTTTGTTTTGTTTTTGAATGTCAGAAATGTATATTTGTGAATGTTTATATGTTATATTGGTTTCACTGGTAAAAATAAATAATTGAAATGGGTATATATTTGTTTTTTGTTAAGTTGCCTAATAATTATGCACAGTAATAGTCACCTGCACACACAGATATCCCCCTAAAATAGCTATAACTAAAAACAAACTAAAAACTACTTCCAAAACTATTCAGCTTTGATATTAATGAGTTTTTTGGGTTCATTGAGAACATGGTTGTTGTTCAATAATAAAATTAATCCTCAAAAATACAACTTGCCTAATAATTCTGCACTCCCTGTATATATATATTTAGTCTGCAGTGATAGATCCCCCCTTAGCCTCCAACCTCCCTGACCTCCCCCATACAGTTATCTAACCCTCCCCCTCTACCTATTTGCCGTCATCTTATTTTTTTATATTATAAAATATTTTCTGCAGTGTAGCTGACCCCACAACACCCTACACCTTCCCCCTCCAAGATCCCTTGTCCAACATTTATTTCCCCCCTCCCTCCTTCCCATACATTTACAAAAGAGTTATGTAAATGTGGCGCGCACACACGCAAGCATGCCCCCCACGTCCATCTGGCCACAATCCCGCCACATCGCGCACACGATCTGGATCAGGAACCAATGATGGGCCGCCCACCCGCCACCCTGCTAAATCTCCCACCCACCAACGATCAGCTCCATCGATGGCCGATGCAGAGTGGCCCTCTCTGCATCATTGGGTAAAAAAGGGTATTGCAGTGATGCCTCAATATCGAGGCATCACTGCAATACCCTGAAAGCGATCACCATCGCTTCCAGAGCTTGAAACCCCACAGAACATGTCAGGCACGTCCTTGGTCCTTAACTGCATTTTTTTGTATGATGTGCCTGACAAGTCCTTGGTCCTTAAGGGGTTAAATGTCGTAATAAAAAAAAACTTGACACTATTTTGGTGTTGTCATATTCTTTATCTAGATGTTTTAATAAAAAGATTTGACATCATTCCTGTGGGGGTTTTTTCACTTTCTTTACATATGTTTCACATACATTTTAAAATAATTAAAAATAACATGTGAATTTTTATTGTTTGAAAAGATAGATAATGCCTGTATTACCCATTCCCCAATTTTTCATAACCAACACAGTTATATTAATATACTTTTTACCTCTGTGATTATCTTGTATCTAAACTGTGTTGGTTATGCAAAATTGGGGAATGGGTAATACAGGCATTATCCATCTTTTTAAACAATAAAAATTCTGGTGTAGACCGTCCCTTTAACAATTGTTTAATAACATATACAGTATGGTGAAGCATGTGTTTATTACCATATATGGCATTAGGCTATTATTAATACATTAATTTAATCATTAACACTACAATTATTTCATACTATAAATGGTTCAAAAATTCATATTCCCCACATATGGCAGTGAACAATTGTTAAGATGTAATTTTTCAATCATTGAATTCACCATTGTTTAACACCATATTTGGTTTTAAAACTATTGCTTGAAAATGATGGAAATTGAACCCTCATTACTTGTATGCTAGCCTTTATTCTCACTCATATGAGTGTTTCACCTATTTAAATATTTTCATTTTCATTACATATACTGCTTATTATATATAATATACATATAGAAGGAAGTAAATTTTATAGAATAGATTAAAGAAAGATTATGTAGTAAATAATTTATTAGAACCTTATTCCCTATCACTTTATTAGGTATCCTTCTTCAGACTCTCCTTACCACACTTTCACTTTAATTCTTCACCATATTGTATTTTGCATACTTTTCTAGGTTGGCGAATAGTCATGGTAAGCATATCAATTATATCACCATCATAAATTCGAAATTCATGCAGTTTATATATATTCACATCAAAACTAGCACTTTTTTTTTAGGACTGACTTATATCTGTACACTCAAAGTCATTGTCCAGAGGGTATTATAGACTTTCACATGTTTCACTATCTTTAGGTCATTTTATTTTGAGATTAATGGTATATGAGCATTTACACATACTATTTTCACTTACATTTAGTGGATATGTAATGTTCAATATTTCAAATTGTTATTATTTGTTCACTCAATAGATTTCCACAATTCCAGTGGTATTGTGTGAATGAAAATTTGGTATATTTATTTAGTGCGATTATTATTTATTGACCACTAATATTCACATAGTCATATTATTTAGGTGTACAATGATATACAACATGTATAATATCTGACTGTTGATGTTACAATTTGTATACCCTGTTGTGAGTATTTAACTGAACGGTCTTGATTACAAGCTGTGGTTCATTGTGGTCTGTTTTTTGTTATGATGGCTTAATACACGTGTAGGGACCATTTCCCTGTTGGTCCATTTTTGACCATGTGATCGTATGTTGATCTACCCTGATTGGTCTATGAATAATCATGTAATCAGGCAGTCATCTAAAGGTGTACCATATTGAGCTTCAGGTGAATCTTTCTATTCAATTGCTACATTGCTTTTATGATCTGCAACATATTTTGTGTGCATAGTTTAACACTTAAAGTTTGCTGAAATTTATAGCAGGAATAACAATGTTATGTTGATCAATAGTTCAACTTTTCAAGATTTCTATGAGCGATGCTACTGGCTTGAAATTGGGTAAGGGGAGGGTGTTTTATATGATTACTTGATTGTTGCAATATGTGTATAAAAGGTGGAACTCATTACCTTAGATAAATTTAAGTTGGTTTACAACTGGCTAGAAAAAGAATTCAGGGATATGATTGCTTGTGTTAAATGGGTCACCTTTTTAATAGGATTTAGTTAAAATTTTAATAAAGTTTCTAATTTACCTTTATTAAGTAATATGCTTCAATCTCTTGCAGCATCAAACATAAGCTTTCTGTGTTTTCAGAATCCTATTGAGTTCTATGGCATCCGTGACCTCAAGGGTGGTGAATTGAAAACTAGGTACGCTGAGTCCAAAAAGACGCAAGCGTAAATGTAGAATTTTGGATAACAGTGAGAGATTAAATAGTGTCGATTAGGAGGGTGAATGAACAGAATTCCGCTCAAATACCACTGTTTTCAACTTGCATTGATCTGAGTCGGATTGAGATCGCGGGATCGTATATTACGTCACAAATTTCAACTTTTGCCGATTTTGACGTGTTGATAACTACGGCAGATCAATCTCGCAACAAATACGTCGTGGAATTCAAGCGTATTTTCAGTTGACGCTTTGATAAATATGCCCCATAGAGATAAAAATTCAATAAATACACCACATAATATAGCTAACTTCCTTTTTATTTTTTGTGAAAAATCTATGTGTACCATGTTTAAGCCATGTAATACAAGTCCCACTCTCCACTTTGCACCAATTTTGACACAACACTTTTCACACCAATTATGACGCAAACTCCTAAACAACCCACACTAGTGAATTGTTCAACCACTTTTGATTGGAATATGCATAATCATATGATTTATGACATCAGCCAATCTGATTCAAATATACATTTTAAACTAACACTAACTAATCAAATTGCTCAATACTTTGAATTAAGAATTCTATCAGCCAAATGGAATCTAAGGGACACCATCTTGGATGACATCATTTAAATGAACCTTCATTCAGCAAGAAGCCGTTGATTGAAGAGGATGTTCCTTGCCGGATGTCTTGAAGATGGACCCGCTCCGTGCCGGATGGATAAAGATAGAAGATGCCGTCTGGATGAAGACTTCTGCCCGTCTGGAGGACCACTTCTCCCGGCTTGGATGAAGACTTCTCCCGGCTTCGTTGAGGACTTCTTGCCGCTTCAATGAGGACTACTCCCGGCTTCGTTGAGGATGGATGTCGGATATTCAAAACTGTAAGTGGATCTTTAGGGGGTTAGTGTTAGGTTTTTTTAAGGGTTTATTGGGTGGGTTTTATTTTTAGGTTAGGGCTTTGGGCAGCAATAGAGCTAAATGCTTTCTTTGGGGCAATGCCCTGCAAAAGGCCATTTTAAGGGCTATTGGTAGTCTAGTTTAGGCTAGGGGTTTTTATTATTTTGGGTGGGCTTTTTTATTTTGATAGGACTATTAGATTAGGTGTAATTAGTTTAAAGATCTTGTAATTTGTTTTTATTTTCTGCAATTTCTTGGGGGGGGGGTTGTTTGTAATTTAGCTAATTTTATTGAATTTAATTAATTGTATTTAATTTAGGGAATTTATTTAATTGTAGGGTTAGGTTAGGTGTTAGTGTAACTTAGGTTAGGTTTTAGTTTACAGGTCAATTTGTATTTATTTTAGCTTGATAGTTAGTAAATAGTTAATAACTATTTAGTAACTATTCTACCTAGTTAAAATAAATACAAACTTGCCTGTAAAATAAAAATAAAACCTAAGCTAGCTACAATGTAACTATTAGTTATATTGTAGCTAGCTTAGGGTTTATTTTATAGGTAAGTATTTAGTTTTAAATAGGAATATTTTAGGTAATAATTGTAGGTTTTATTTAGATTTATTTTAATTATATTTAAGTTAGGGGGGGTTAGGGTTAGACTTAGGTTTAGGGGTTAATAAATATAATATAGTGGCGGCGACGCTGGGGGCAACAGATTAGGGGTTAATAAATGTAGGTAGGTGGCGGCGATGTTATGGGCGGCAGATTAGGGGTTAATAATATTTAACTAGTGTTTGCGAGGCGGGAGTGAGGCGGTTTAGGGGTTAATATATTTATTATAGTGGCGGCGATGTCCGGTTCGGCAGATTAGGGGTTAAAAAATTTCTTTTAGTGTTTGCGATGTGGGAGGGCCTCGGTTTAGGGGTTAATAGGTAGTTTATGGGTGTTAGAGTACTTTTTAGCACTTTAGTTAAGAGTTTTATGCTACGGCTTTGTAGTGTAAAACTCTTAACTACTGACTTTAAAATGCGGTACCAGTCTTGACAGGAGAGGGTGTACCGCTCAAGTTTTGCCGGCACTATGCAAGTCCCATTGAAAAAAGAGGATACGCAATTTACGTAAGTGGATTTGCGGTATTGCAAAGTCTGGCCAAAAAAGTGAGCGGTACACCTGTACCTGCAAGACTCTTAATACCAGCGGGCGTTAAAAAGCAGCGTTAGGACCGGCCAACGCTGCTTTTTAAGCCTAACGCAAAACTCGTAATCTAGGTGAATGTTTTTTGAGTTTTGAGGTTTTAATTTGAACGTTAGTCACATAATTAAACATATATAAATAACCAAATGTCTTTGATTTTAAACAATTTTAAACACATTTTTTATGAGGTTTTATTTATGTCACAATACATGTTTTATTAGCCACACAAAATTTTAATTTCATGCACAATGACTAACTGCACAGGCAGAAGAAATATATTGCAACATATTTACAGAACATCATCCCTGACCTCTTTAAAATAGCTTTTTTTTTAAATAAATATAAAACCACAAATGTGTTCATGTTCCCACATTCAATAGTATGTAAGTAAAAAGTTAAATTTCACGAGAAATGTTATAACATAGCACAGTCAGCGAAAGAATTTAAGAATTTTAGTTATGATGTTGAAACAAAAGTCAAGTAGCTAAAAAATATTCTCTCGCTAGAGTAAAATGTTTGTTCTGCTGGTTTAAAAAAAAATCGCCAAAAATACTACTTGCACAACACACTCTGATGTGCATCATGTCTATGTAAATCTGTAGCGCCCCCTTCTTTTCATGCAGCAATCAGAAAAACTCCACTAAACACCATCAAACCCTACCTGCCTGACCCCTAACACAACCCCCCCCCCCACACCATTAACTCCTAAATTAATAGAAATGCATAATGCATATAACAATAATTACCATGACATATAAATTATATATTTTAAAATATAAATAACATAACTAATGATAAATGTCATTGGTGAAGGTAAAAAATATATGACTCAAAAGAAAATCCCAGACCTTCTGATTTGTATGAACCGGAGTAAAGGATTGTCAAGAGCGTATACTTGTCAGGTGTCGTTTGATTTTGAAAAATAATCTGGATATGTGATGTTCACCCTAATTTTAGAAAATGGTTGTGAGTATATTTTCAGTATCTAGTTACCAAATGAAGAAGGTTATAAGGCAAATCAGCATTTCCATAGCAGAGTCTGACTCATAAATGGGGATAATGTCAGACCTCTGTAACAAAGTAAATTGGTAATAGGTAGCAATGGCAGGAGGAATGTGTATGCAATTAGAATTTGTAAGCCCTCCGTTAGGAATAATAAACATTGTTTCTGTTCTCTGCATTGTACTGTAATATAAAATTCCTTTGCTAATCCTTGACAAGTTTTGTGCCTGACTCCCTCACTTTCTTCTTACTCATCTGTCATGATTTCAATACTCCTGTGAATATACTGCAGCTTCCCTACTCTTGGTCTCACTCACTGGACACGTTTTCTAATTATCCATCATGACCACTTTATCAGCCTTTTCTCCCATCTCTGCCTTCTCTCTAAATTCTGCAGCAGTTCACTGATATCCTGCTTGTCCTCAAACCTGAGGCACCGCTTCTCTACAACCTCTTATTTCCTTACGCTCATCCTCTACCATCCTGCCTTACAGCCAATAAGCTTCCTTGTCACTTCAGACACAAATCAGCTTAATTAGATAAGACATCTGCTCTCAAAATGCGTCATTATATACCTTACTCTAATCCAACTGCCACCCTCAGTTGCTCCTCAAGTGTGATAGTAGAAGCTGTGTCCACTCTCCAGTCACCCTACTGACACACAGTTTGTCCATCCTACTACAATTATATCCTACAACTGAATCCTACTTCATAAAATCTCTTCTAGTATATTTCCAGCTCTTACCCATATCCCTCTCTTTAAATAATGGTACATTTCCATCTGATTTAATGTAGGCATGCCCTAGCTTCAGCATCTCCTTCTCTTTTGCCACCTAATTTTGCACTCATTATACCAACAGACTTAGATTTGCACCTTCACCCACCGCTTTTCTCAAACCATGCTTATTCACTTATTTTCTTAAAAAAAAACTTTTGAATTCCATTGTCCAATATACTCAATATCAAATCATGCTCTAGCTCCCACAAAGCATGTGTAAAAGTCCTCAGTATATATGTATATGCATTTTGTTATTGATTGATGGCTTTCACATGATACAGAGGGCAGATGTATGTATTTGTCAATTATTAAATTATACTGTATTTAGTGGTCATTTATAGCTATATGGTTTTTTTCCAAACCTATCCTCCCTAACATTTAAATTGGAGCACATACTGTCTCAGGAGCATCCTAGAGGCCCCCACCACCTAAAAATTAATGCATCTTTTAGCAATGATTTTTACTGATTCCCCCTCTATCACACAACAATAGAAATATCCATTACTGTTGAAAACCCAACTATACAATCTGCATTAAAATAAAAAGGAACCATGCCCTCCTTTATCCACAAGACACATTCTCTCACCACATCCTGCAACTCATGTTTGTGTGCCAAACTTGCCAAAATTCATCCATGTATCACTCAATACAAAATAAAATTGCAGGTCTATTCCCGTATATCACATCTTGATACTAAACATGTGTAGCTGGTTTTCCTAGTAATATATTATGCCCACTTAATCCTATACAACCCCACAGGCTTAGCCAACACAATCACTTTTCCAGTGGTATGCAATTCTCTACTCTGGCTTCTATTATCCTCCAGGATTAAAAGTATAACCTTCACCTACAATCAAATTTAAAAGTATAACCTTCACCTACAATTCTGCACCTCTTTATATTTCTTTCCTCATCTCTATATTCATCCCTAGCCACCCTTCTCTCTGCTTCTGACATAAACCTCTTAGTGCTTGTCATTACCATTACCTACTACCAACTTTATGATTTCCTCCACACTTAACCTATTACGGTTTATTAATCGGCATTCCAAGCATTTGTATGATATTTTATTGACAAAAAATTATTGAGTTTAAAAATGTGTTTTTCCTCGTGTTAAAATATATGGAGTAGTAGAAAATAACAGTAGTTAATAAATTGACTAAGAGTCAATCTTAAGAGCTCCACGTTGAAGAAAATAATTATAGTAGAATGGTAAATCACTACAATCATGAAACAATTCAATATAGAGCATATCTGCTCAATCACTAAACAATCACTAAACAAGAATAAGTTATGGTGGCTATTGGTCAAGAAAAACCTCTTCCTCATAGTAAGGGAATCTACCATGTCCATATAAAAATGTTAAGATATACAGAATGCAGAAAAAGGATATGGGAAAAGGAGGAGTGAGAAGTAAAGGAAAGGGCATATGCAACAAAAGTTAAAATCACAAATTATGGGAGACACTTTCAATGGTAGAAACAATGACGTTAATGAAAAGCTAAAAACGCCCAAAAGCCACAGATGGCTAGATTCTATTGGTTATTAAGTAGCAGCAGCCAAGAAATTATTTGATTTCTTGGTGGTGTTAAAATCTACAAGTTTGATGTATTTTTAAGTTTATGTCCAGCAAAGGCTTCCTTTTTCTGCATTAGTTGAGGTGCACGTAACAAAGCATTGTCCATAAGATCATTAGTAAGTTTGATGCCAGGGCTAATAATGTTTGAATCGGTACAAAGTTCTTCTAGGTCTTATCTTGAGCAAATTTCACACTATGTAAAAAGTTTTTTTTTTTTTTTTTTTTTTTTTAAATGGAAGGCTTTTTTAACATTGTGAACCAGATTGGAGTGCGCTCAACTCAGTAATACCAGCACGAAAATGAAAGTACACTTCCATGGGCTCCAATGGGAGCCTCGTTCTCATGCCGTCAAAAGGGGGTAAGTCCAGAGGCGTAACTAGAAACCACAGGGCCCATATGCAAGAATCTAAGAAGGGGCCCCCCATCGCCCCTCCAAAAAAAGGTGAATTTAATACTTTTTTTTTTTTTTTTTTACATGTAACACAGAAAAAAAATGTGAATCAGATTACATTTCTGCAAAAGGAGGTACCCTGTGCCCACAGTCTGTGAGATGGTCTGAACCCCTATTACTGTATATATATATATACATATATATATATATATATATATATATATATATATATATATAGTGACACTATTTAACCCCCCAGTACTGTATATAGTAAGTTACTGACCCTGCCCACCCAGAACTTTATAAAGTGACACAGTAGTCAGTGACATGGTCCACCCCCCATACTGTATATAGTGGTACTGTATAGTGACACTGTTTACCCCCTGCCCCCCCCATGCTGTAGTAACAAGGTCTGTAATTTGCTGGTTCCACAAACATACCCAAACACACATACATGCATAAATACACACATAGTCACATACATACACACACACACAAAAACCAATGGGTAAAACAGAAACACTAACCCCTGTAGTCATGTCACACTCACATGATATCAGTGAAGGCAGTGGTAGGTTAACGTTTTTTATAAAAATAAAAAAATTATAAAAAAAAATATTATTTTTTTTTTTAAGCTGGGCCCCCACCCTCAGGGGCCCAGTCGCACCTGCAACCTCTGCACCCCCTGTAGTTTCGCCCCTGGGTAAGTCACTCAGCGATGGGCACATATTATACACATATTAACAAACACATAAATATATATGTATATAAGCATACACATATATATTTACAGGGAACACACAGTCCCCATAGACCTCTAAGTAAGGCGCTTTTCAATTTTTTTTTTTTTAAAGTAAAGATGCTATTTTTTTATTATTAGAGAAAATTTCACTTAAAGGGACATGAAATCCAAAAAAAAAATAATTCATGATTCAGATAGAGAACACAATTTTAAACAGCTTTCCAATTTACTTCTATTATTTAATTTGCTTCCTTCTCTTGTTATCCTTTGCTGAAAGGTTTATCTGGGAAAGCTCAGGAGCAGCAAAGAACCTAGGTTCTAGCTCCTGATTGGTGGCTGCATATATACCCAATTGTCATTGGCTCACCCATGTGTTCAGTCAGCAACCAGTAGTGCATTGCTGCTCATTGCTGCTCATTCATACCAAGAGAACAAAGAAACATTGATAATAGGAGTAAATTAGAAAGTTTGTTAAAAATGCTTGCTCTATCTGGATCAAGAAAGAAAAAATTGGGTTTTATATCCCTTTAAGTTTGGGGGCAGTTGGGGCACATTTTTAAAATTAACCAGAGATCTGATCTCTGTTTAATTCTTGGAGCGCTAATTGCTACAGCGAGCTTTCAGTAGAATTAACCAGCCACTTAAAATGGCTAGTTATTTATTGTGCGCCCGTAAATGGCGAATTTGTCTGTTTACGGGGGCGCAATAAATTATCACTCCACTTGTAATCTAGCCCTGTATTTGTAGAGCCACTGCAAATGTAAACTGTGCTGAACGTGTTTAGTAGTAATATTGTGATCTTACTGCACCAAGCGTTTGTTACAGTGTGATCTCAATATTAAAAGTAAACCTGTTCAGTGCAGTGTGAACTTACTTTCGTTTATTTATAACATTACAATTGCAGTATACACATACAATAATATAGAAGATATCTTAAAAGGATAGGAAAGGCAAAATTAAACTTGCATGATTCCGATAGAGCATGCAATTTTTAAAACACTTTTAAATTCACTTCTATTTTAAAATTTGCTTTGTTCTCTCATTATTCCTTGTCGAAAAAGAATACGCACATATTCTACACTAGTGGGAGCTTCTGCTAATTGGTGCCTGCACACATTTGTCTTTTGTGATAGGATAACAGAGGAACAAAGCATAATTCATAATGGAATTGGAAAGTTGTTTAAAATTGTATGTTCTATTCAAATCATGAAATCATTTTTGGTGTTTGCTGTCCCTTTAAGCGTGAGAATGGGAGTAAAACTTTAAAGAATTACCCTGTAATTTTTAATGTGGAAACTTTAGAGTTGCTAATCTTAGTAAGGAGTAGCAAAAGACATTGTGGTACAAAGGGTGGGGACAGAGGAAATCCAAACACTAAGCTGACCTAACATAATTAACCACAAAAACAAACAAAATTATTGAACGGTAAGGTCATGTGATATGAGCCAGATGCTTCCATAGCACAGATGGCTCAATGATATTACATAAATATTTAACAATCATGTGTTAAATTTAAAAATACCTCAAGATCAACAGTAATATTTGTAAATAATCACTTTTCAATACAATAAAATAGAAAAGGAAGACTAATCAGAGACGGCATTAGAACTTCAGCGCAGCGAAGTGCGTAATTAGCGCAGAGATGGCAGCAATTTTGAATATATACTGTATGTATATGATTATATACATATATATTTGTGTTATTATGTATATAAGCATATACATATACATTTACTGGGAACGCACAGTTACCATAGACCACACTGTAAAGGCACTTTTTAGTGCCATTTTTTTTCTAACACCCCACTCCTACCAACTTTAGCCCCAATGCTGCCTAGTGCAGTAAATTTATAAAAAAAATAAAAATTCTGCTATCTTTATTTTTTAATAAAATATAGTAGACTGTATTTTGGGGCCATTTGGGGCATTTTTATAAAATTAACCAGAGATTTGGTTAATAACCAGCCTCTTGTAATTATACGTTTGCAGGCATGCAGTAATTTAGCAATCTATTGGTAATCTAGCCCTTATTCTGGTACACTGAATAATTTTTTAAGGTAAAATATCTTGTTTTTTTACATACAAATGTTTTTTTTTCTTAGCCTTTTACAGACATGCTACATCACTTTCAAGTGATTTGGCAAATGTTAAAGTCCTCGGAAGTGAGGTGAGTATAAATGGAAGAGCAAAAGAAATCTATTTGTGCTCCAGTAGGGATGGATTGAGGGAATCAGCATGCACATATATGTGACATTTCCAGGCAGACATAATAGCATAAATTAAGATTCAGTAAGTCTGTGATCAGCTACTGCACTCAAGATCTGTGTATTACTGTCTCTCAAGTACTGCATCAGACAGTCAGTGATGTTGCATAATGCAAGGCTACCTCTTGTGAAATGCAAGGCTACCTCTTAAACCCACCAAGAAATAGAAAATTGTGAGGGCACAGAAAAGAGAAAAAAGCTTAATAGCTGCATGATCCAGAAAAGAGCCTGGTTTTGTTCTTGATATGTGATATTCAGGGTCCAGTTCCAGAGAGATCCTGTTAACATTTACCGGATTTCTCTTCAGATTCTTCTGTTAGACTGAACAGATAATAGGTAAGTAGATATTGGATCAGTTTCAGAGTATTGTTAGGTTTAAACCCCTTGAGTGCTAACGACGGCTCAGAGCCGTCGCTAGCACTCAACTACCTTTTTAGCAATCTGGGGTCTCCTACCGACTCCCACCCCGGCGATCGGGCCTGTATAGTGACAGGCATTGCTGGGGCTTCCTGTTACGTGTGGTGACGTCACGAGCAATGACGTGATGACGTCACCGCACAACTTTATTTAAAATATACAATAGAAAGTATAGGGAAAGGGGGCATGCTGCTTAAAAGTCTGTATCTCAGACATCTAAGTAGCTACAGACCCCACCGTTGGAAAGGTAATCGCCTAACCTTTCCAATTGTATAAGTCTTGGGGATCTGGGGGGGGGAGTCAATTTTTTTTTTTTTTAAATGGTAAAAAAATGAGAAAAAATGAAATCCAGCTTAGCACTCAAAGGGTTAAGGGTTTACAATAAATATAGATGGATGCTAAAATGTAATTAGTTTTTTTAGCTTTGCAATACATTCTTGCCCAAACACAGAGGCTAAATATTGAGTGTGAGCTTTAAGGTTCATGGGTTTATTATCCCAAGTTGTAAGCCAGTTACAGTAAGTTGGGTAAATATCAGTTACAGGTATGCAGATACAGAGAAATATATTACAATAGGTGCAAAACCTCAACTGATTGAAAGCCAGTTGGATAGGCTTAAAGGGACAGTACAATCAAAATTATTTTTGCATGATTTAAGTAGAGCATGCAATTTTAAACAACTTTACAATTTAGTTCTCTAATCAAATTTGCTCTATTCTCTTGTCATACTTTGTTGAAGAGTAGGATCTGGAGCAGCAATTCACTACTGGGAGCAAGCTGATCATTTTGGCTGAGCCAATGAGAACAGGTATATGTGTAGACACCAATCATCAGCTAGCTCACAGAAGTGCATTGCTGCTCCTGAGTCTACCTAGATATACTCTTCAACAAAGGATACAACAAAGCAAATTAAATAATAGAAGTAAATTGAAAAGTAGTTTTATAACCGTATGGTGTGAATAATGAAAGTTTAATTTTGACTTTCTTGTCCATTTAAATATCAATTGTATTATAACAACATAAAGCCTTCAAAAATCTTTATATGCGTTACTGAGATGATAAATAATATACTTGCTGATAACAGATATTCCTTATGGAGACATCTAGCAGATAACAGGAATCTGAAGAACTAGGCGGCTAGATTACAAGTTTTGCGTTAGAGGCTATGCGGTGCTAACCAGCAGTTTATGCTCACCGCTCACTTACAGACAGCGCTGGTATTACGGATTTTTACAAACTCTGCGTTAACCGCAAAAAGGTGAGCATAGAGCAAAATTTTGCTCCACATCTCACCTCAATACCAGCGCTGCTTACGTTAGCGGTGAGCTGGCTAAACGTGCTCGTGCACGATTTCCCCATTGGAATCAATGGGGGAGAGCCGGCTGAAAAAAAACCTAACACCTGCAAAAAAGCAGCGTTTAGCTCCTAACGCAGCCCCATTGATTCCTATGGGGAAAATACATTTATATCTACACCTAACACCCTAACATGAACCTCAAGTCTAAATACCCCTAATCTTACACTTATTAACCCCTAATCTGCCGCCCCCAACATCACCGACACCTGCATTATATTATTAACCCCAAATCTATCGCTCCGGACACCGCTGCCACCTACATTATATGTATTAACCCCTTATCTGCTGCCCCAACATCGCCGACACCTACATTATAGTTATTAACCCCTAATCTGCTGCCCCCAATGTCGCTGCCACTATATTAAAGTTATCAACCCCTAAACCTAAGTCTAACCCTAACACCCCCTAACTTAAATAAAATTTAAATAAATCTAAATAAATATTCCTATCATTTAATAAATTATTCCTATTTAAAACTAAATACCTATAAAATAACATTATAGCTAGCTTAGGGTTTACTTTTATTTTACAGGCAAGATTGTATTTATTTGAACTAGGTAGAATAGTTACTAAATAGTTATTAACTATTTAATAACTACTTAGTTAAAATAATTACAAAAGCACCTCTAAAATAAAACCTAACCTAAGTTACACTAACACCTAACACTACTCTATAATTAAATAAATTAACTAAATTAAATACAATTACATTAAATTATCTAAAGTACAAAAACCCCCCACTAAATTACAGAAAACAATAAACAAATTACAAGAATTTTAAACTAATTACACCTAATCTAATACCCCATACAAAATAAAAAAAAGCCCCCCCAAAATAAAAAAGCCCTACCCTACACTAAATTACAAATAGCCCTTAAAAGTGCCTTTTGCGGGGCATTGCCCCAAAGTAATCTGCTCTTTAACCTGTAAAAAAAAAGTACAAATCACCCCCCCAACATTAAAACCCACCACCCACACAACCATCCCTACTCTAAAACCAACCCAATAACCCCTTAAAAATACCTAACACTAACCCCTTGAAGATCACCTTACCGGGAGACGTCTTCACCCAACCGGGAAGTCTTTATCCAAGCTGGGCGAAGTGGTCCTCCAGATGGGCAGAAGTCTTCATCCAGACGGCATCTTCTATCTTCATCCATCCATCGCAGAGCAGGTCCATCTTCAAGACATCCGACGCGGAGCATCCTCTTCATCCGACGGCTCTTCTGGAACAAAGGTTCCTTTAAATGACATCATCCAAGATGGTGTCCTTTCAATTCCGATTGGCTGATAGAATTCTATCAGCCAATCAGAATTAAGGTAGAAAAAATCCTATTGGCTGATGCAATCAGACAATAGAATTGAGCTGGCATTCTATTGGCTGATTTAGTGTTTTTTTTTTGTACATTAGATAATTTTATTTAATTTATGGAATTAATTTAATTATAGTGTAGTGTTAGGTGTTAGTGTAACTTAGGTTAGGTTTTATTTTACAGGTACGTTTGTATTTATTTTAGCTAGGTAGTTATTACATAGTTAATAACTATTTAATAACTATTCTACCTAGTTAAAATAAATACAAACTTGCCTGTAAAATAAAAATAAACCCTAAGCTAACTACAATGTAATTATTAGTTATATTGTAGCTATCTTAGGGTTTATTTTATAGATAAGTATTTAGTTTTAAATAGGAATAATGTAGTTAATGATAATTATTTTATTTAGATTTATTTAAATTATATTTAAGTTAGGGGGGGTTAGGGTTAATGTTAGACTTCGATTTAGGGGTTAATAACTTTAATATAGTGGCAGCGACATTGGGGGCGGCAGATTAGGGGTTAATAAATGTAGGTAGGTATCGGTAGGTATTAGGGACACCTAATCTAATCCCCCTAAAAACAAAAAGCCCCCCAAAATAAAAAAGCCCTACCATACACTAAATTACAAATAGACCTTAAAAGGGCCTTTTGCGGGGCATTGCCCCAAAGTAATCAGCTCTTTTACCTGTAAAAAAAAAGTACAAATCACCCCCCCAACATTAAAACCCACCACCCACACAACCAACCCTACTCTAAAACCCACCCAATCCCCCCTTTAAAAAAACCTAACACTAACCCCTTGAAGATCACCTTACCTGGTAACGTCTTCACCCAACCGGGCCGAAGTCCTCAATGAAGCCGGGAGAAGTCTTCATCCAAGCCGGGCGAAGTGGTCCTCCAGACGGGCAGAAGTCTTCATCCCCATTGATTCCTATAGGGAAATCATGCACGAGCACATTTAGCCAGCTCACCGCTAACGTAAGCAGCGCTGGTATTGAGGTGAGATGTGGAGCAAAATTTTGCTCTACGCTCACTTTTTTGCGGTTAACGCTGGGTTTGTAAAAATCCGTAATACCAGCGCTGTCTGTAAGTGAGCGGTGAGCATAAACTGCTCATTGGCACCGCACAGCCTCTAACGCAAAACTCGTAATCTAGCCGATTATTTTGGCAATATGCCATGCAAATTCATTGAATAACACAAAAAGGTAAAAAAAAAAAAAAAAAAAAAAAAACAAGATTATTAGTTTATTTGTTCACTATATTGAAGCTAGTCTGAAAAATTGGCAAAGTTGGATTTCTCACTTGTACCTCCCTTCAGAAAGTTCTCAGCTCTTTAATGTAGATGGTCAAAAATAACTCTAAGATATTAGCCTAATCATAACTTCCCCAACTGCAAAAAAAAAACAACTAACTACTCTGTCCACATTTCCCCCCACAATTAAAACCTACTCAGAACTACCTAGGTCCCCCCACTGAAACCCTAACCCTATTTCTAATCAGAAACCCCCATTGTTATTAATCTTACTGGCCTGGATCTCCCCACTGCAATTAGCCCTTACTATGACTTTTCCCATTACCTATAGCACCCTCCACATGAACCCCCCTCCGCAAACCCTCCTCATATGAATAATCCACCACTGTCCCATCTACACTAAATGTAACTCCTTATGCAACCCCTCCCCACCATAAACTTCAGCCACTAAATTTAATCCTGCAAATACAGAACCTCCCCTAAACCTACATCCCCTAATATAGTTAAAATTAAAAAATAAACTAAAGAAAATAACATAACTTTAACTTAAACACTTCTGGCCATAAGCAAATGGTGCTTTTCTTATTTCTCTTATTTTCTGTTTCAAAAATATTTGTAACCCCCCCCCCCCTCCCCAACACAACTGCAAGATAAGCTCTGTGCAATGTAGATGTATCTAGCTTGCCACTGTTTAAGGGATATGACAAACAGATTTCATGATTCAGATAGAACATGCAATTTTAAACAAATTTCCTTTTTATTTATATTCTCAAATTATCATTATTTTCTTGGTATACTTTGTTGTAGGAGCATCAATGAATTTTTGGGAGCTAGCAAAACACATCGAGTGAGCCAATGGCAACAGTCTTATATGTAGCAACCAATAAACAGCTAGATCCTGAGCCTACAAAGTTTACCAAGAAAACAAAGAAATTTAGATAATAGAATTAAATTGAAAGTTGTTTTAAATCATGACGATTTAATTCTGAATGTATTGTCCCTTTAACTTCTTGCCATAAAAATGAATTCTACTATTAAGCATATTGGTATTATCTCCAAAACATTACTAAACTAACAAATTAAAAGAAAAAAAACTCCCAATTTAAAGCAGTCCACTCTAGCAAATTCCTAAAAGAAAATGTGAAAGAGTAATAAAAAAATATGGAGACAACCTTGTCTGCAATGAAATCACTGCTGCGAATCATGTCTGCCGGACCTCGCTGCATGCTTGAACAAATGTTAGATGCAAGACTGCTTTACTCTAATAAAACAGATATGCAAATATTTTACAGCTGCAAACATCCAACCATTTCACAATCATCTTTATGATGTGCTGTGATAGTAAATATTGTTTATTCATATTGCTAGATATCATGTGTTGGGGCACAAACACCTTGTAATTGCTTTTGTCTGCAGTCTTCCAATAAAATAACATACTGGGTGACAAAATGTTTTGAATGCTTTATTACCTTGTTTGCATCAATTGATTTTTTCAAAGCAAATCTCCTCTCCTCTCTAATCCTTATTTGTTACTGGGATAGACACAGCATGCCACTGTCATTATGTTAGCGAAATCTCAGTTGTTTTGCAGTTCTTTTCTTATTTTCTCTGCTAAATCAAACACACATGTTGCAGTGTTAGGCTTAGGAAGCCCACAAAGCATCAGAATTGGAAAACTCTTACTTCCCAAAGTTATATTATGGGAAAGGGGGGCAAAATAAATAATGATTTTATTACAAGCTTGTAATAGCAATTAGCTCTTATAAAATTAACCAGAGATCAGATTTCTGGTTAATTTTATAAATGTGCCCCAAATGCCACCAAAATACAATTGTAACATTTTTATTTTTTAATAAAATAACTGCACCATGCAGATTTTGGTGGCTAAAGTTGGCGGGAGTGGGGTGTTAGAAGAAGAAGAGCACTGAAAAGTGCCTTTACATTGCGGTCTATCAGAACTATGTGTTCCCAGTAAATCTATATGTATATGCTTATATACATGTATATTTATGTGTTAATATGTGTATATACACATATTAAAGGGATTCTAAGCCCACATTTTATACATTTTTAAGCAACTTTCGATTTACTCCTATTATAACTTTTTATTCATTCTTTTACTATCTTTATTTGAAAAAGCAAGAATTGAAATTTTGGAGCAGGCCCATTTTTGGTTCAGCGCCCTGGATAGTGCTTACTGATTGGTGGTTGGTTGCAGGCAGCACGGGGAATAAGCTCCCAATTGAGGCAGCTCTCATAGCTTCCTCTGGGGAGCGGGAGCAAACTCAGCCAATCGGTGCCAGTCACTTTCTGGTGATTGACACTTAGCACCCGGAAGAGAACGTGACCGGGAGTCGTGGAGCAGAATGAGGAGGCGGATCAGTGCCTGGGACTATAGCAGCTCAGAGAGTGGCGTGCAGAAGCTGGGAACAACACAAGCGAGGAGAACTGGAGACTCTGAGAGACAGTGGACTACAGACTTGTCAGTTGCCAACGCCTTGACATGGTAAGTACTGATCATCATCCATTCAGTTAAGTTTATTATCAAATCTTATTGCAGCATGCAGCATAACATATTTATGTTGCATGCTGCAATAAAATTCAATAAATAAACTTAACCAGGGGCGGAACTACAGGTGTGGAGGCTGGAGGGGGGCCCACTCAGAGGGAGCAGGTCTGAATTTTTTTTTTAATAGGGTGTGTTTACTGACCCTCAGACATCCAGCAGTTGTTAGGTTGTAGTACCTGTAGAGACTGAAGAAGAGCCTGCATTTTCAGTGATGCAAATAACAATATACTTTCTCACTTTCTGTGCTAGCACAAGCACATTCTTTCCCGCATCTGAATGTCTTTGCAGGTCATTGCTTTCTGATATTAACTTTCATTGCCTAGAGCACAGTTGGTGTATAAAGAATAACAGTTTTATGTATTTTTATATTAATTGGTCAATTCTCACCTCCAGTTAAAAGTGTGTTAACAGATGGTATACGTTACACATGAATAGAAGAATTAGCAAGCAACTGTTCATTTCTTTTCTTAAAGGCAACTATATGCTTTTTTATCATTTGTATTTATTTATTTTATGAACTCAGAGCTTTTGGTAGTCATGCATGACTTTGTTATTCTTTAAAAACCACCCCTCTTCGTTTCAGATATTTAGGTGACAATATACAGACAACAAATGGGAGTAATTACTGTGAAATAATAAAACAGCTAGGCATCTGCTTACTTTTGAAAACAGTGACAGCTGTTGAGAGTTAATTGCGCTTGAAGTAAGAATTTTGTACTCCTTGGGTTGCGCTTGAATTATGAGTCGAAAGTAAACTGTTTTTGCTCTAGCTGTAACCCGACAAACGCAAAAATCCGAAGTTAGATTATAGTGCGCTTGTTCACGTATTCCTCCATAAAAGTGTGACGACAATAAAGTGGGGAGAAAAAATCACACCGCACTCTTGCGCAAACACAATCGCATATTCTCATTTGCACTAACCCAACATGAAAATAGGAATATTTCACATTCCAATGTTCTGTACATAACAGAATATGTTCTATTTATTCATAAATACATATTTCTACATATATCTGATTGTATTTTGGCACAATATATATCTATACCTGTATCTATACATAATTATATACAGTCATGGCCAAAAATATTGGCACCCCTGCATTTCTGTCAGATAATGCACCAATTTGCCCAGAAAATTGTTGCAATTACAAATGTTTAGGCATTTTCATATTTATTTATTTTCCACACAAAACTCTAAAAATGGACTGGACAAAAATATTGGCACCCTCAATTTAATATTTGATAGCACACCCCTTGGAAAAAATAACTGAAATCAATCGCTTCCTGTAACCTAATGAGTTTCTTACACCTCTCTACTGGAATTTTGGACCACTCTTCTTTTGCCAACTGCTCCAGGTCAAGACATCCAGTGCCTTTAAAAGCCTAAATTATTTTTATGAAAACAGTAGAATGAAGGGCTATACCAAAAAGCTGTAATTTTGTTTCATCTGTCCACGGCACATTATCCCAAAAGGATTTTGGCTTCCTCACGTAAGTTTTAGCAAACTTCAATCTGTTTTTTCTTTTTTTTTTTTTTTAAATACATTTTTATTGAAGGCAACAAACATATCATAGTGTACAGAATACAAAATGCAGATAGGACCACAGGTCCAGACATAATAGAAATAGCATATTCAGTTTACATAGAAATCAATGTCACAGAATATCAACTGTCTGAACCGTAGAGGCCATCTAGAAGGGTGCCTATTTTCCTTTTTAGTGCAGTAAACATAAGAAAAAACATGTATATGTACATAAAAGTTAGTAGGTGATGGGTACTGCTTCCCATATCTGTGGGCTTAAACCACATAATTTAAGGTAACAATGGTAACAACATATGAGCAAGCATTGGTCTAGTCACAGCCATCGTCAAATGTCTGTGATATTATCAGAGCAAAACATACAAAATCAGGTTTGTATGGGAAAGGGGGGTTGGTACCATTAGAAGAATGAGAAGGGAAAAGCTCAGAAAAGGGGGAGAAGGAAAGAATCATGAAGGGAAGAAGAGAAAGAAGAGCTCTGGGAGATTCTCAGAAGGGAATGCGACTCAGTCTATCTTAAACTCTAGGTTTTGCGTGTAGGGAATTCCAAGGCTCCCATATTTGAGAGTACAAGTCAAGGGTACCTCTATTGATAGAAACTGCCTCATCCATGCCTCTGATGTAATTAATAATGTCTAATATTTTATGTAATGGGGGGGTAACCTGTTGCTTCCAGTGTCTCGCTAGAGCGACTTTCGTTGCCATCATGACATATATAAATAGGTGTTTTTGGTCCTTGGTGCTCTGGGGAAGCTCTATGTGGAATATGCATCTCTCTGGGGTTCGTACTGTTGGGATACCGAGTTTGTCACAAAGTTCTAGTACCTCTTTCCACAAATTTTGTATGCAGGGGCATTCCCACCATATGTGTTTATCGTCACCTCTATTTCCACAATTCCTCCAACATAAATCCGAGTTATTGTGTGAAAGTCTGTGTAGTCTGGCCGGGACCCAATGCCATCTAGTCAGGAGCTTGAAGTATAGTTCAAACAGTGTGACACAGTGGATTGTTGTTTTAGTTAATATAATAGCACTCTCCCAGCTTTCCGGTTCCCCAACTAATCTAAGGTCTCTTTCCCATGCTAGAATGTTATGGGTCTTTTTTAGTTTTATAGAATCCATTAAGCATTTGTAGTGTATTGTCATAGGTCTCTGTCCCTGCAGTCCTGCCTTCCATCTTGTTTCCCATAAGGGGTCGAGGTGGTAAACCCCCAACTATGTAAAATGGATTGAAATCTCATTGATTCGAATGTGAGTTTTTGGGGGATGTCAAATTTTAGGTTCATTTTGTTAGTAGTAAGCCAACTGGCTCCATCATATAGGTCTGTGCGAATTCCCAATCTCGAGGTTTCCCAAAGTTTGGGATTAGATTCGTGGGAGGCCCAAGATCAGGCCCCTGATACTATGGATTGGGGAAGGGTGAGGGGCTACCTGAGGATATGGTATAGTTTGTGCCACACTTTTAGGCAATCAAGTAAGACTGAATTAGTGATCAGGAATTTAGTTAAGCAGTGTTGGGGGAGCCATGGGAGATCCTGTAGAATAACATTGGTAGGAAGCAATGCTTGTTCTATCTCGTACCATCTGGGGAGCTCACCTGATCCCTGCCAGTTAGAGATATGAATCAACATTGCGGCATCATAATAGGATTTTAAATTAGGTAATCCCAACCCGCCTTTTGCTATTGGCGCTTGTAGGATAGCACGCGCTATACGGGGTTTGGTGTTGCCCCAAACATAGGTGTTTAAGACCGATTGGAATCGGTCTAGGAGGGCTTTCAGAACTCCCATGGGCAAGCATCTGGAGAGGTAGGTAAATTTCGGGAGCAGCATCATCTTGAAAGCAGAGATTCTCCCCATCCAGGATACCTCTCTGTATCTGGGTAACGTGACATTGTGGGTTAGGGATTGTAAAATACAAGAGTAGTTTCCCTCCACCACCCTTTTCGGGTTGTGCGAGAGGAACACCCCTAGATGTTTAATGCCATCTCTATTCCATTTGAAGGAATATTGCTCACGGAGACTGACAATTTGGGCCTCAGGTAGGTTCAGGGGATAAGCCTCAGTTTTATCTACATTTAGCTTGTAGTACGAGAGAGTACTAAAGAGTCTAAATAGGTCGAAGAGGGGAGGCAAGGTTCTAATGGGGTCCGATAAGAAGACTGTGAGGTCATCAGCGAAGAGGCTCAGTTTCTGAAGGGCACCATGAAGAAAGAGGCCTTTAATGTCTGGATGTTGACGTATTGCGGCCGCTAATGGCTCAATGGCTATAGTGAACAGGAGTGGGGAGAGAGGGCACCCCTGTCTAGTCCCGTTACCGAGAGAAAAGAGGTCAGAACAGAAGCCCAATCCTCTCACTCTGGCTGTGGGGTCAGAATATAAGGCTCTAATGGCCACTTGAAAAGCTCTCTGAATACCCAGATGTTTCATAACATCATCCATATAATCCCACCTTACCCTGTCAAATGCCTTCTCGGCATCAAACGACAGAGTCAGGAGTGGAAGGCCCATTTTCTGCGTCTCTGTAAAGATATTTAAAAGTCTCCTAGTGCTATCAGAAAAAACAACTTGGTCTCTATGGTTGATAGTAGGCAACAGTTTAGATAATCTACTAGCTAAAATTTTAGCAAATAATTTGACATACTGTATATGTTTATGAGCGATATGGGATGATAGCTAGAACATAGCTGAGGGTCTTTCCCTTCCTTAGGTATGGTTAAGATACTGGCCTCAAGAAACTCAGGGAGTAACGAGCCCGATTCAAAGGCTTGGGTAAAGAGCCTTTGTAAGTAAGGTGAGAAAATGTCACTATAGGACCTATAAAATAGGGGGAAAAGTCGTCCGGGCCAGGGGTCTTATGGAGCTTTAGCTGTTTAATTGCTTTCTTAATTTCAAGTAGATTAATAGGTTAAGATAGTTGTTCGGCCCGATCTTCAGTCAGTTTAGGTATGTTTAATGTTTTTATAAATTTAGTTATAGTCGTGCTATGTCTATATTTTCCTGTTTACCAATATTATATAAGTTTAAGTAATAAGTTCTAAATGCCTCACCTATCTCTTTTGGGGAGTAAATTACTCTGTATTTTAAGTCTTTGAATTTGTGATGATTTAAGTCTCGCTCTAAGTTTATTTGCCAAAAGTCAATCTGCTCGGTTTCCTTGATTGTAGAACAATTCTTTGAACCAAAAGATATTTTTCTGTATTTTTTGTAATTCTTTATTTGTTATTTCTGCCTGAACCTCCCCAATGCGAGTGGCTAATTTACTAGAAGGGCCTGTTTTATTGTCTCTCTAATGTTCTTAATTCTCCAAACAGCTGTGCTAGGGTCACCCCCTTTTCTCGGAGTAGCCGAGCTGCCCTTATTAGGAAAGTCCCTCTCATGTATCCCTTCATAGAGGCCCATAAGATGTCGTCTTTAGTCTGTCCTAGGTCATTGAGCGAGAAACATTCTGTTAAATCTTTGGCTGTCTGAGTTTCCAGGGGTTTTTAATTAGGTAGTCTGTGAGTCTCCATGTCCCCTTCCCACCCCCTTTTGGAGAGAAGGTTAGATCGATCGAGACCATATCGTGGTACGACTATGGACACACCGTGATCTGAGCACGGGAAATACTGTCAAGAGACCAAGAGTCGTGTCTATTCTATTCTGTGTCATGATGTTCTGAAATTTCTTAGACTCCATCACAACTTTATTGTCAGGTTTGAGTTTCTTAGGGTGAATTTTGTCTAAGAGCGGGTCCCAGGTGATATTAAAATCGCCTCCCAACAGAAGAGGCCCTCGTCTAACTTTTGTAACTCTTTCTAGTAGTTTCTGCAAGAATGGGCCCTGCTTCTCATTTGGGCCATAAATGTTGACCAAGGTACAAACCACATTATTCAATTCACATACAATAATGATAAATCTACCCTCCAGGTCTATATCAATAACACTCGGGATGTAGGCAATGTTTCATCTCAGGAGAATCGCTACTCCTCTTTTCTTAGAGCCATGTGGTATGTATACAAGAGGTATATAAATGTGACTAAAGGTGTGGGGAGATGAATCAGTCCAGTGAGTCTCCTGAATTAAGGCAATGTCAATGTTGGATTTCTGTAAGTGTCTTAGTAGGAGGCTTCTCTTAGTAGGGGAATTTAAGCCCGGAGCAGGACCCTCTTCCTCCTGTACTAGATTTGTTTCGTTTTGTACCCATCGCTACGGAATTTGGTGGCGCTATACAAATAAATGATAATAATAATAATAATAATAAAGGGTGGCTAGTCTAATTGGAGGCATAGAGGTAGTGTTGAGGTGGGTCTGGATTTCCAAACATGTCCCCTCCCGAGAGGTAGATTACGCAGCCAAAACAAGGCCTGAGTATTGAAATACTAAGGCGGAGGAGAGTCTGAGAGAGAGAGAGGCAATAAAGGCAGAAAAAAGATAAGAGTAGAGGGGAGAGAGGGGAAGGGAAGGAGGGGAAGGTAAGGTACCTTCTGATTTTATAATGCTAGTTATCATAACAACCGCAAATAGACTCAGTATGCTTGCCATAAGCACATAGAAGCACTGTTCAAGGTCACGCTGAAGGACCTTCATCAAAGGGCTCAGCATGGCTCCATGGTAAGTATACATATACTTACACTGTGGGGGGGAGAGGAGAGGGGGTCTAGTACGTCTTAAAGGATAAAACATGTTAATTAGTCTTAGGAAGTCTATAAGTTAATCTATTACATCTAGGTACCTTAAAGTATAGTGTACGTAGTTTCTAATATGTGGAGTATATGAGATATAGGGTATCTCCCCGGCCAGGGAGGTATTTTGGGGGTGGTTAGGGTCATAGGAGGGTCTCTTTATCTGGGCCTTAAAAGGAGGTTGATCTTCAGTAAGTTAGAGTTAGAGAGTGGGGAACAAACCCCCTAGGGTCACTTACTTCAAATCATAGAGGGTTGTTTGAGAGTTTGGGGTAGCCCCCCTTGAGAGAAACAGGAACTAATCACTGATTCTAAGAATATACATGAGGGGGATGGGTGTTTTGGTTAAGAATTGGGAGTGGGACATTACTGTTAGGTGTGGTAGTCATGTTCGGAAGGACCCCACTACTACAAGTAGGGCCCTGTATTGGATTTTTGCGCAGAAAACAGAGGGGGGACGTATTATAGTGCAAATAGTATAGAAAACCATCACCTCATTTTGAGCAATTGAACTTTGTCTTGAACCTGGAGAAAAAGTACAAAATACAAACAAGCAGTAGTCATATAAAATACATTGCAAGTAACGCGTTAAAATTGCCACTCTAAACACGGTGGCACTAAGAACAAAATCAACAAGAAAAGGATATGTGGAGAAGGGTGCTTTAGAGTCCTTCTATTCAGCGTGTGAACCTGTCATTTCTTAAGTCTCAGAGCATCAAGGGGGCTTCTGTTTATTAAAGACAGGTCTTTTACTTTGCTGAGGTATCCTTTGAGGTTGAGGTTGCCACTCTGGTGCATTAATCCGTAGGGCTGGAGGACCCAAAGGGGTGATAGCCAGATCATCAGTAGAGGGTTCCAGAAGTTTCCATCTCTGGAGAAGTGAGCAGGCCTGTTGAGGCGTCGAAGCTGTGTAAAGTTGACCATCTTTTGTGATAAGTAGCTTAACTGGGAAGCCCCACTGATATCTGATCCCTTGAGTACGGAGGATTCTAGTATAATCAGCGTAAGTTCTCCTCAAGTAAAGGTTGTGAGTAGAGAGATCTGGGAAGATCTGTATGTTCTCGAATTTTTCGGGTAGGGTCTTTCCCTTTAGGGAGGTGCTGAGGAGTTTGTGCTTGAAGACAAAGTAATGAAGCCTAGCCACTACATCCCTAGGTTTGTCCATTGCTATGTTTCTGGGTCTCACGATTTTATGAGCCCTGTCCATCATAAGATCTCTGTTGGTGGCTTCGGGTATTAATTCCCTGAACAGCTCTTTCAGAAGTGATTCTTTGTCCTGTGATTGGACTGTTTCTGGGATGCCCCTGAGCGAAACATTATTTCTGCGGGATCTGTCTTCCAGATCCGCCATTTTCTTCTCCATATCTGACATTTGGATAGCGAGAGATTCTGTATAAGCTAGGAGGTTAGAATGGTCAACAATGAGATCTTCCTGTTTTCTCTCTAATGTGTCCGTCCTATCACCTATGGAGGCAATATCTCTTTTCAATTCAGCAGTAGATTTGTCAAATCTCTTTGTTAAAGAGTCAAGATGGCTCGCCAATAATGTTGTAATAGTGTAATATACCTTTAAGGACTGATCCCTCGTACCAACAGCCAAACCCTATTTAAACCTCACATTGCCATATTCAAACTGCCTGTTAATTGATGTACTTTCTTTAAGCCTGCTCTGTTAAGAGTTTAGCTCTATATTCATAGTTCTTAAGGCCAGGTCTCTGTTAATTTAACCTTTGAATTATTCAGCTTGTTATAACCTTTACTAGGTTTTACACCTTGAGGTTTATTCAAATCAAACCTTTATCACATTCAGCTATTCAGCCTTTTTTGCAGCCGCAATATTTAGCTCTGTGTGAGATTCCAGCATCAGCTGTGTATCGGATCATCCTAACCGCAACCGGAAGTAAGTCACACTCTCACCGGCTTCTCACTTCTCCACACGCTGTCGGACAAACAAACCTCCGGATCTTTTCTCACATCAGGTATATTCCACCCAAGACAAAGGTACTGTGATCGCTTACTTAGAGACTGAAGTGGTAAGATTATATGCCGATAAATCCTCTAAGAAATCGTAAGCACTATTCGTACTAACCTGTGACTGAACAACCAGTTATATTCATATCTGCTTCCAAAAGGATGTGAAAGAATGTGTGGGACTTGTAAATATTTTATTCCAGTGAGAGTGTGTGAAGTTTGTTTGCGATACTATTGAAACACCTGTTACAACTTGTTGAAGTGATTATTCCTGCTGAACATTAAACCTCTAACCAAGTCATTAAGCAGAAACTTGAGAGTGCTAACACTGCTCATAGGAAACCTGTGTTATAATAAACACACGTTGTTTCTTTTCCAGTGTCATTCATTACTGTATTTGTTACTAATTAGCTCACAGTTTATGATCTTAGTAAATATAACCATTTTGCTGAGACTTAAAACACAAGAGCAACAAAACCAATTTTATATTGGTCAGGAGTATTACAGTATTAACAGGCCAAAATATCTGTTTGTTTACTCTTTAAGCCATGGAACCACAAGAGATTCAGAATGAATTCTCTAACATACATCAAAAGTTGGATTACCTTGCACGTGGCTTAACAGAGGTGCAAGCAGAGAATACAGCTTTAAAAGCCTTAATAAAGGAATGTTTAACCCCTAAGGAGCAGGCTACTCCTGAACCTCAAATTCAGCCTCCTACTCCTTTTTCAGGTAAACGATCAGTTTTCAGAGATTTCAAAAATGCATGCAATTTGTTATTTACTTTGAGACCTAGGACTTACCATAGTGAGAGAATAAAAGTTTGCACTACTATATCTTACTTACTGGGGGAACCTAGAACATGGGCCAATAGGCTGTATGAAACAAACGATCCTGTAATGGATTCATTGCAGGATTTTTTCTCTGCTATGTCTATCTTATATGAGGACACTAACACACAGATTAACGCAGAGACCAAACTGCGAGCTCTTAAACAGGGCAAAAGAACCGTGGAAGAGTTCATCACTGACTTTCAGATGTGGGCTTCAGACTCCAAATGGAATGAGGTCAGCCTCAGAAATCAGTTCAGGCTGGGATTATCTGAGAGCTTAAAAGATGAGCTCTCACGAATAGAAATGCCTGAGACATTATCAGCTCTCATAAAAGTCTGCATTACTCTGGACAGACGTCTAAGAGAGCGCAAAGTAGAAAAATCAGTTTATGAGACACTCTCTAGACGCACTTATCCCTCACCTACATCACAAGAAAAGACTTTATCTAACCCTATACCTATGGAAATAGGAACTATAAGGGGTCCACTTACCTCAGAAGAAAAGATAAGACGAAGATTGTCAAATCTCTGTTTATATTGTGCACATAAGGAGCACTCTGTTAGTGAATGTCCATTACTATCAAAACAAAGAAAGGGTAAGACAGAATCTATCAAACAAATATATAACACCTCTAAGACACAACATCTAACTATTCCCCTTTCCTTACAGTGGGATCAAGACAACCTACAGACTGAAGGACTAATAGATTCTGGGGCGACTGGAAATTATATTGACACTGATTATGTAAAAAAGAATAAAATACCCACTGTGTGCAAAGCAAACCCAGTTTTTGTGAAGTTAATTGATGGTACATTCATTCAGAAGGGACCAATCACTCATCACACCATACCACTTTTAATAACCACATCCAAGGCACACACTGAATATGTAACTTTTGATATTATACCTATAGCACAGCACTCAGTCATCTTAGGTTATACATGGTTAGTTATTCATAATCCTGAAATAGATTGGACACAAAACACAGTAAACCTAAACTCAACCTATTGTACTAAGACTTGCTATCCTCACTGTTCTATAGCTACTATGGAGCAGGGTATTCCATGTGTATATCAGGATCTGGCAGACGTATTCGATTTGAAAGAAGCTGAAAATTTGCCTCCACATAGAGCATTTTACTGCCCCATTGACATTATTCCAGGATCACAAATACCTCATGACAAAATTTATCCAATGAACCAAAATGAGCTCCAAGATTTACGTACCTATTTGGATGATAATCTGAGAAAGGGTTTCATTACTCATTCAACCTCTCCAGCAGCGGCTGGGATATTCTTTGTAAAAAACAAAGATGGAACTTTACGTCCAATTATCGACTACAGAGCTCTAAATAAGATCACAGTAAAGAACCGATATCCACTCCCTTTAATCCCTGAGTTACTAGAAAGACTTACGGGGGCCACTGTATTTTCAAAACTGGATTTAAAAGGAGCTTATAATCTAATCCGTATCAAGAAGGGTGATGAGTGGAAGACTGCTTTCCGCACCAGATACGGATTGTTCCAATATAACGTTATGCCCTTCGGATTATGCAATGCTCCGGCAACCTTCCAGCATTTCATAAATGAGATATTCCACGATCTCACAGATGTTTGCGTCATAATCTATTTGGATGATATCTTAATATATTCAAAAAATATGGCTGAACATGAGAAACACGTTCGTTGGGTTTTAACTAGACTTAGACAAAATAAGTTATACGCTAAGTTAGAAAAATGTATCTTTCATACATCAGAAATAAAATTCTTGGGCTATATTCTAAAACCCAACAAGATTGAGATGGATCAACAAAAGATTCAGGCTATTATAGAATGGCCAAAACCTACTACCACACGCTCACTCCAGAGGTTTCTGGGGTTTGCAAATTTTTACAGGAAATTTATCAAAGGGTTTTCCTCAGTTGTAAAACCACTATCTCAACTAACTAGTAGCAATCATAAATTCTGTTGGACAAAAGAGTCCCAAGAAGCTTTTACTAAGCTAAAAGAGCTTTTCACCTCAGCACCAGTTTTAACTTTACCAGACTACAATCAAGCATTCATATTGGAAGTAGATGCTTCCAATTCTGGAATTGGAGCAGTATTATCACAACAGAACAGGGACACCAAACTGATTCATCCCATTGCTTTCTATTCAAAGACTTTCTTACCAGCAGAAAGTAATTATTCTATTGGTGACAAAGAGTTACTAGCTATAAAACGTTCACTAGAACATTGGCGACACCTCTTAGAAGGAACTAAAGAACCCTTTCTGATTTATACCGATCATAAGAACCTAGAATACTTAAGGACTAACAAGACACTTTCTTCCCGTCAAGTAAGATGGGCACTTTTTATGGATCGGTTCAATTTTTTAATAACATACCGACCAGGAAGTGCAAATGCGAAAGCTGACGCTTTATCAAGACAGTTTGATTCCAGTTTGCCACAACACATCTCAACACCAATTATACCAGAAGAAAAATTTTTGGGAGCACTCACTGGTTTAGAGACTGAAATATTATCAGCTCTGAAAGATGAGACTTCAATACCACCAGAGTGCGTTAAGGATTCAACAACAGGATTATTTTACCATAATGGAAGATTATTCATTCCTGAGTCTCAACGACAACTCATATTGAACAATACCCATGACAATGTATTATCTGGACATACAGGAATCCAAAAAACCATTGAGTTAACTAAAAGGAACTTTTGGTGGCCTCATATGGAAAAGACTATTTCTGACTACGTCATAGGCTGTGATGTCTGTGCCAGAAACAAGGCTGAGCATAGGAAACCTATAGGTTACCTGACGTCACTGCCGATTCCTGATAGACCATGGAGTACCATATCCATGGACTTCATTGTTGATTTACCAGATTCACAACATTATAATACAATATTTGTTGTAGTGGATCAATTAACCAAATTAGCTCACTTCACACCTTTAAAGGCTCTTCCTAGTGCCTTTATAACAGCAAAAGCATTCATTAGAGCTATTGTTCGCCTACATGGTTTACCATCCACAATTATAACTGACAGGGGTACTCAATTCACCTCCGCTTTCTGGAGATCACTCTGTAAGTCACTAAAGATTGACACACGATACTCCACAGCATTCCACCCACAAACCAATGGGTTAACCGAAATTTAAATCAAACATTAGAACAGTACCTCAGGTGTTATATTACACATTTACAAGATGATTGGGTAACATACCTCCCTTTGGCAGAATTTTCATACAATAACTCTCTATCCTCTTCAACAAAGATGTCCCCATTTTTTGCCACATATGGTTATCACCCCACATCAATCACACTTTCAAATACTCCAGTCAATTCTCCAGGTGCTACAACTTATCTCAATACCTTACAAGATCGATTAGAACAAATAAAGGCACACCTCGTTCAAGCTAAAGACAGACAAAAACATTATTATGACCAAAGACACAGACCCTCACCAGACTATAAGTTAGGTGATCAGGTACTTCTTTCTACTAAATATCTAAGGTTACAGATACCAAGTAAAAAATTAGCTAATCAGTATATAGGACCTTTTTCAATTGACAAAATCATCAATCCTAATGCAGTGAGATTAAAGCTACCACAACATTACAATCACAGTTTATGATCTTAGTAAATATAACCATTTTGCTGAGACTTAAAACACAAGAGCAACAAAACCAATTTTATATTGGTCAGGAGTATTACAAATAGTTTCAACTAGATCCGGGTAGGTTTCAAGGCTAGCCAATGTGTGGGATAGAGAGGTCCTCAGAGTTTTATCTGGTATAGAATTGGAATCAGAATTATCTTCATCTGAGGCCCCTTGGTGGATAGATGGGGTAAAGCGGTAGTGCTCTAGCATTCATTTCTTCTGTGTACCCGCCTGTTTTGACTTCTTTCTTTGGCTGTGTGACATTGTTAGACTATAAGCAGGGTGGGTCTCTTAACATTCACTTTATATATGAGGTTGCTGCATCAGTTGGGCTAAACCCCAGATTTTCCAGTAATAAAGAAATGGAATAGGACAGGGAGATAGAACTTTTTATGGATTTTCATCTGTGCCCATATTTAATTCCGGATTCGGACTACTTAAAGGTACAGCTCTCTCTAATGCATAGGATGGAGACCACCAGAGACAGGATATTACAATACACGACATCTCCATACCCCTCTCCCAAAAAAAAACTATCAAAAGGCAAATGCCATTTAGGGCGACATACAGAGAGGGGTAGGTGTCACCGAAGCAGCAGGCCCCTGGAGTAGTAGCTAGCAAGGTAGTGGTCAAACACCTATTTCTTTTCCAACAGGTGTCTAACAATAATATATGGTTTCTTCAGTCTAGTTGCAGACTTCTGTATTTAAAGTAATTAAAGATGGCGTTTTTCCCGCCTCTCCAAATCCTTGCTGTGTGTGGGTTCAAATAATGTTATGCGTGTCTATTATTTTTTCCCCTTCTTTATGTACTGTTATATCTTCTCAATCCTCTGAAGGGGGATCAGGTCTTATACAATTATCAGAATTTTTGTGGCCTCCTGCCAGCTGTCTAGGCTTGTAATCAGGTAATGCACTGCTTAAATAGGGATCTTAACTTATCTCTGTGGGTCAGTTGTGGTTCCTACAGTTAAATGTCCTTATTTGCTTACCTCTTGCAGGCTACTGTGCACCGGACGATGCTGGGTGCTATCCTTGGTCTTTGTGGTGTTTAGGCCCACTTTCAATTTGCAGAGTAGGCTGAAGCCACGGTCTTTCCTGAGGCTGTACTGGTCCTGTTAGTCCAGGGAATTTTGTTGCACTTTTTCTTTTAAATACTCCTTACCGGATCAACCAGCTTGCTTTTAGATGGTGCTGCCACCGATTTACCTCCTGTTTACCGTGGTTTTTCACCTTTTATAAGGTGTTTTTAAACACTTTTTGGCAGAGCTCTTTCACTTTGCTTCTGCTCACACTGGCGGTTAGCTCTGCCCCCTTCAATCTGTTTTTTTATGTTTCTGGGGTCCTCCTGGGTCTCCTACCATAGCGTCCCTTTTTATTCAGATGGCGATGTATAGTGCGAGATGACACATTTGTACCCTATGCCTGAAGGTCAGCTTGAATTTGTCTGGAAGTTGATCGAGGTTCTTTATCCGCCATTCGAACAATCCTTTGTTGCAATTTTTTATCATTTTTTCTCTTTTTCGTCCACGTCAAGGGAGATTAGCTACAGTGCCATGGGCTGTAAACTTCTTGACAGTGGACACAACCTTGAGATTGTCCATTCTTTTCCACTATTTTTGTTTTCAAATCCTCAGACAATTCTTTGCTGCTCTTTCTCTTCTCCATGCTCAGCGTGGCCCACAGAGACACACAACAGAAAGGTTGAGTAATTTTCATTCACCATTTTAACTGGTTACTGGAGTGATTTCTATACTGCCAGCATCTGTTAAAGGGCCATGATACCCACATGTTGAAACACTTGAAAGTGATGCAGCAAAGCTGCACAAAGCTGACTAGAAAATATCACCTGAACATCTCTATGTAAAAAAGAAAGATATTTTACCTCAAAAGTTCCTCAGTAGCCACATCCCATTGTAAAGGACTTCTAAGCAGCAAATCAGTATGTCTGTCCCGGGACAGCTAAGGGAGTGAGCTTTGTAAACACTCTTCTTATTTCCCTATTCAGTTTAAGGAAGTTTACTATGAAATCTCATGAGAGTTAAGTCAAGCCACACAGTTAATTAGAAAATTTCCGTGGAGGTGGACATGGGGCAAGCTGGATAATTGGCCAGTTCTGGTTAAAGCAGGTTTATTTTCTATTTCTCCTTGGTACTCTCACTTGGCTGCGCATAAAGGAAGAAACAATATTGAAAAACTAGCTCATAAGTGGACAAACCTTATCTCAGTTAATATTGATCAAGAGAGACATGTCTTGCGCTCCATAGCCTTGCTTCATGACGCTACTATAGCAGAGACCTGGAGGGGATCCCATATAAAGTTAATTCAATTAACTTAATACTAGCCAGATAAAGGGCACAGATGGCACAATACAAATTTTAACAATTGCCCTAAATGTAGATTACCAGCTGCAGATTTAATGCACCTGATGTGGGCTTGCCTCAAACTACAACAGTTTTGGAGTAAAATTGAATTCTGGCTATTAAAGGTATTGAAAATAACCCCCATTAAGCTTACAGGGCCAGACATTATTTTTTTGATAGGCAAGGACTCAGCCTTAAAGGATTTGAAGATAATAAACTTAACCATTTTAGCGGCTAGAAACTTGATATTTAAAAAATGGAAGAGTAGATCGACACCTTCAATAGCGGAGGTAAAGAACTATCTTAAAAAACAATATCTAGGACTTCCAGTGGGAGGGCTCAGTGAACGGCAGCAAAGAACGAGAGCTCCGACATTGAGAGCGGAAAAACATTATAATAGCTGATTTATTGCTGCCATTCCACCTTCCCCACAGTTATATCTTGTCGGGTATTCCTCCAACGGATATCATCGACCGATTAGGATTACTGTGCAGAGCCTATCACCTGCTCTAGCCCCCGGTGGTGTTAGGGTGTTGATACCCACGTGGGTGATTAGCAATGGAGTCAGAATGGGACATTGCGGTACAGATAACTGCAACTTTTATGCCTATTTTCGAGAGTTTATTCCTAAGCTACGGAAATCTACATGCAGCGGTCCAGGCAACTAAGAGGTCCTGCCCCATAAGAACTGACAAAGAACCGTTGCTGGCAATTACCCCTATAATCGCTAATACGGACCCACGATGTCAACAACAATTGAAGCATGACTCTGCAAGTGACTCCATGTTGTCGGATGATACACAGCCTGACTCCTCCAATGGCAGAGCTTCAACTCGCACTCCTTGGATATCCTCTGTGCCGAATGAGGCTACCTACTCCAGTTCAAAACCCGCTTTGAGTGATTACACTATAGAAGCTCCACTACATATCGCTCTTTCCTGCTTACCTATACCGACAGCAGATCGGCCCTCCATACAACCAGGGCGCTGGATGATCGCTCATTCTGCAAATGCTGACACGTTCTCTCGCAAAAGGAATGTAATGGAACCCAAGATTCAAAAAGACTTTATGACGCAGGACTTGGAGATAAGAAGAAACTGTGTGACACCTTTTACTTCACGGCATCTGCTGTTGTACAGGCAAAGCGAAGCGATCTATGGTTTTAACTCTTTGTGGGTTAAGAAATACAGGAGTGGAATCGGCTAAATGGACATACTCTAGATCCGACTGGCTGAGTAGATTAGCCTCATTATCATAGTAGAAGTTTTCTGTTGCATGGCTAATTTACATATCCGCTATATTTTAGCTGTAATGTCGATGGAAAAAGCCTTGTCATGTTAGACATTTCCTGAATGTGTTCTTTGGTTTGGTTCTTAATCCTGGCCCCGTTGGCTATTTGTTTTATTTTGTTCTAATGGGTGTTGGCTGAACTTAACTAATTTTTTCCATATAATAGGGGGTTAACTACTTTGTTGCCTCATTTATCTGAGCAATAAGATGATGTGTAATTTTTTATTCTACACATAAAACTACAATGTCAGGCTGCTATCTCCATACCTTAACTTTATTTTATTATTTTTGTTTTATTTACCTCGTGACATACTTTATGACAATCTACATACGGTTAATGCTGTCTGAGGTACGAGTCACTTGAAGGAAGGGAATTCTCTGATACTGTATGCCCATAGATAGAAACTGGCATTCTATTCCTGATAGGAGACAGTCACATGATTATCTTCCGATTGTATTTACATCTTATTACCTTAGAATCTTGTAACTGAGAATTATGACCATGAACACTAGATCTCACACATAGGGGGGTAGTTATCAAGCCGTCAACCTCAAATACGCTGGAATTCCGCAGCGTATTTGTGGCGAGGCTGATTCACCTTAGTTATCAAAGGCTAGAGACCGGCAAAAGTAGAATTTAGTGACGTAAGCTTTGATCCGCCGGACTCAGTCTGACACAGATTGATTCTTACGTCACTCCAGATGTTCCGCACACAAGTGCGGCACAATCTGACTACTTTTGCTAGTTATCAAAAAACTAGCAGGTACGCTCGGCACTTTTCCGGCCCAGCGTACCTGGTTTTCAATCCACCGCCCTTCAGGTGGCGGATCCCATAGGAATCAATGGGAGTCTGACCATAGCGAAAGCTCATGTTCGCTGCTGCCAGACATCCCATTGATTCCTATGGGAGCTGTCTGCACCTAACACCCTAACATGTACCCCGAGTCTAAACACCCCTAATCTGTCCCCCCCTACACCGCCGCAACTAAATAAACTGTTTTCCCCCTAAACCGCCGCTCCCGGAGCCCACCGCCACTATAATAAACGGATTAACCCCTAAACCGCCGCTCTCGGACCCGCCGCCACAATAATAAATATGTTAACCCCCTATACCGGCGCCCCCGGAGCCCCCCGCAACTAAATAAAGTTAGTAACCCCTAAACCACCGCTCATAGACCCCGCCGCAACTCTTATAAATGTATTAACCCCTAAACCGCAGCTCCCGGACACCGCCGCCACCTACATTATACCTACGAACCCCTATCCTGCCCCCCCTACACCATCACCACCTATAATAAATTTATTAACCCCTATCCTGCCCACCCTACACCGCCGCCACTGTAATCAATTTATTAACCCCTAAACCTAAGTCTAACACTAAACCTAACACCCCCCTAACTTAAATATTAATTAAATAAATCTAAATAATATTTCTATTATTAACTAAATGAATCCTATTTAAAACTAAATACTTACCTATAAAATAAACCCTAATATAGCTACAATATAAATAATAATTATACTGTAGATATCTTAGGATTTTTTTTTATTTTACAGGCATCTTTCAATTTATTTTAACTAGGTACAATAGCTATTAAATAGTTATTAACTATTTAATAGCTTACCTAGCTAAAATAAAGAGAAATTTACCTGTAAAATAAATCCTAACCTAAGTTACAATTACACCTAACACTACACTATACTTTAATAAATTATTCCTATTTAAACTAAATACTTACCTGTAAAATAACCCTAAGATAGCTACAATATAATTAATAATTACATTGTAGCTATTTTAGAATTTATGTTTATTTTACAGGTAACTTTGTATTTATTTTAGCTAGTTAGAATAGTTATTAAATAGTTATTAACTATTTAATAACTACCTAGCTAAAAGAAATACAAAATTACCTGTAAAATAAATCCTAACCAAAGTTACAATTAAACCTAACACTACACTATCATTAAATTAATTAAATAAATTAGCTAAAATAACTACAATTAAATACAATTACATAAACTAACTAAAGTACAAAAAATAAAAAAGCTAAGTTACAAAAAATAAAAAAAATAAGTTACAAACATTTCAAAAATATTACAACAATTTTAAGCTACTTACACCTAATCTAAGCCCCCTAATAAAATAACAAAGCCCCCCAAAATAAAAAAATGCCCTACCCTATTCTAAATTAAAAAAGTTCAAAGCTCTTTTACCTTACCAGCCCTTAAAAGGGCCTTTTGCGGGGCATGCCCCAAAGAAAACAGCTCTTTTGCCTGTAAAAGAAAAATACAACCCCCCCAACATTAAAACCCATCACCCACATACCCCTAATCTAACCCAAACCCCCCTTAATAAAACCTAACACTACCCCCTGAAGATCATCCTACCTTGAGTCGTCTTCACTCAGCCGAGCCACCGATGTAACCGAAGAAGAGATCCGGAGCGGCAGAAGTGATCCTCCAAGGGGCGCGGAAGAAGTCTTCCATCCGATGAAGTGATCATCCAAGGGGCGCTGAAGAAGTCTTCCATCCGGGCGATGTCATCTTCCAAGCGGCACTGAAGAAGTCTTCCATCCGGGCGATGTCATCTTCCAAGCGGGGTCTTCAAACTTCTTTTTTCAGGATCCATCTTCATCCCGCCGACGCGGAACATCCTTCTTCCCCGACGGACTAACGACGAATGAAGGCTCCTTTAAGGGACGTCATCCAAGATGGCATCCCTTCAATTCCGATTGGCTGATAGGATTCTATCAGCCAATAGGAATTAAGGTAGGAAAAATCTGATTGGCTGATTGAATCAGCCAATCAGATTGAGCTTGCATTCTATTGGCTGTTCCGATCAGATTTTTCTACCTTAATTCCGATTGGCTGATAGAATCCTATCAGCCAATCGGAATTGAAGGGACGCCATCTTGGATGACGTCCCTTAAAGGAGCCTTCATTCGTCGTTAGTCCGTCGGGGAAGAAGGATGTTCCGCGTCGGCGGGATGAAGATGGATCCTGAAGAAAGAAGATTGAAGACTCCGCTTGGAAGATGACATCCCCCGGATGGAAGACTTCTTCAGCGCCGCTTGGAAGATGACATCGCCCGGATGGAAGACTCCTTCAGCGCCCCTTGGAAGATCACTTCATCGGATGGAAGACTTCTTCTGTGCCCCTTGGAGGATCACTTCTGCCGCTCCGGATCTCCTCTTCGGTTCCATCGGTGGCTCGGCTGAGTGAAGACGACTCAAGGTAGGATGATCTTCAGGGGGTAGTGTTAGGTTTTATTAAGGGGGGTTTGGGTTAGATTAGGGGTATGTGGGTGATGGGTTTTAATGTTGGGGGGGTTGTATTTTTCTTTTACAGGCAAAAGAGCTGTTTTCTTTGGGGCATGCCCCGCAAAAGGCCCTTTTAAGGGCTGGTAAGTTAAAAGAGCTTTGAACTTTTTTAAATTAGAATAGGGTAGGGCTTTTTTTTATTTTGGGGGGCTTTGTTATTTTATTAGGGGGCTTAAATTAGGTGTAAGTAGCTTAAAATTGTTGTAATATTTTTGAAATGTTTGTAACTTATTTTTTTTATTTTTTGTAACTTAGCTTTTTTATTTTTTGTACTTTAGTTAGTTTATGTAATTGTATTTAATTGTAGTTATTTGTAGCTAATTTATTTAATTAATTTAATGATAGTGTAGTGTTAGGTTTAATTGTAACTTAGGTTAGGATTTATTTTACAGGTAATTTTGTATTTCTTTTAGCTAGGTAGTTATTAAATAGTTAATAACTATTCTAACTAGCTAAAATAAATACAAAGTTACCTGTAAAATAAACATAAATCCTAAAATAGCTACAATGTAATTATTAATTATATTGTAGCTATCTTAGGGTTTATTTTACAGGAAAGTATTTAGTTTAAATAGGAATAATTTATTAAAGTATAGTGTAGTGTTAGGTGTAATTGTAACTTAGGTTAGGATTTATTTTACAGGTAAATTTCTCTTTATTTTAGCTAGGTAAGCTATTAAATAGTTAATAACTATTTAATAGCTATTGTACCTAGTTAAAATAAATTGAAAGATGCCTGGAAAATAAAAGTAAATCCTAAGATAACTACAATATAATTATTAGTTATATTGTAGCTATATTAGGGTTTATTTTATAGGTAAGTATTTAGTTTTAAATAGGATTAATTTAGTTAATAATATAAATATTATTTAGATTTATTTAATTAATATTTAAGTTAGGGGGGTGTAGGGGGGGCAGGATAGGGGTTAATAAATGTATTATAGGTTGCGGCGGTATAGGGGGGGCAGGATAGGGGTTAATAAATTTATTATAGGTGGTGACGGTGTAAGGGGGGCAGATTAGGGGTTAATAAGTTTAATATAGGTTGCGGCGGGGTCCGGGAGCGGCGGTTTAGGGGTTAAACTATTTATTTAGTTGCGGCAAGGTCCGGGATCAGCAGGATAGGGGTTAATAACTTTATTATAGAGGGCGGCGGTATAGGGGGGGCAGGATAGGGGTTACTAGGTATAATGTAGGTGGTGGCGGTGTCCGGGAGCGGCGGTTTAGGGGTTAATACATTTATAAGAGTTGCGGCGGCGTCTAGGAGCGGCGGTTTAGGGGTTAGTAACTTTATTGAGTTGCGGGGGGCTCCGGGGGCGCCGGTATAGGGGGTAGAACAGTGTAGTTTAGTGTGGGTGCTTAGTGACAGGCTAGCAATAAAGCTTTCAAAAAGCCGAAGAGCAGCGAGATCGGATGAATGATAACTATCACAGTCCGCTGCTCATCGCCCCGTACTTGGTGCCCTGCTTTTTGACAGATTTATTGATAACTTAGGCGAAATTTTGCAGGTCCGCGGCGGCGATGGTAGGCGAGCTTAGGCGGGCGTATTGGGCCGGCGAAGGCAGGAAAGTTGACACGTTGATAACTAGAGGCCATAGTCTTGAACAGGAGCATAGCATAATTCAGCCCCATTTCTACAAAAGTGCCACACTTTAAATCTGTTATTGTTGTTCTGTTAATCCTGTTTTACTGTGTTTGATGCTACAAAATTGAGACACAATGGTTATTTCCTCCCGGCTTAGAAACTACCTATTATACCTACTGTGAGTCTACTGGTGTATACATAGACACTTCTTTGCATGGGAACAAGTCAGGAAAATTCATGCATAGGTGCTCACATGGTAATTTGTGTATCTCTTTTACGCTGTTTTTGCTCTTGTGATCTGCGAACCATATTTCTGTGCTATGGAGCAATAGGGGGAAACTAAATTTTAAATTGTAAAAGTTGTGTTTGCTTTGTTCTGTTTTATTTTATTTTATGTTAGTTTTTTTTATTTTCTAATTATTATTATAAAACCAGGAAGCACAGGTTCATCATCAAATGGCTCTTGACTAGCTCTTATATACCTCTAACTGCATCAATTAATTTTATATAGCACAAAGATCATGTGCTCAAGCTTGTACAGCCCATATATCTGAAATTAGGAACTGATGTTTTTCTATATCAAACTATAACAACTTTATCATTACTATTAGTGTTCTGCTGTTTAGTATCAAGCACTTATTTTAGACTGTGAATTGAAATTTTGTTCTTGCTCTACCCTGTACGTGCATATGCATACTCACTTGTTTGCGTACCTGGGTTTCTGCAATAAAAAGAATAAAAAAAACAAAAACAAAACAATATCTAGTTGAGCAATTAGCGACAGATCTAAATTCAGAATGTGAAATTGTTAGCTTCTTTAAAAAATGTTCATTAAAATATTTTCACCTAATGAAATTGATAACTTAATATTTCCATTTAGAAACACTGCAATTGTTTTGTTAGCTATCTGGTAATAAGATGAAGCACTACAAATATAGACATCCCATTTAACAATCTCCATTATTTAACCCCCCCCCCTTTTTTTTCTCTTCTTTTCTTTTTCCTAAACTACTCGGGGATAATCCTTAGTTTAGTAATATCTACATTGTGAGATTTCAAATTTTCTTATAAAATTTCCAACAAGACATCTTATATGGTTGAAAGAGAAAACAGCTCAGGACTATCATTTGATTGATATATTTGGCACAATGACTGTACATTTTGGTTTTGATTATTCGTACTTTTCTTCATGTCTACTTTACTTTGTATGAAATTAATACTGTATCGTCTTTATTAGAACATTGTTCTGTTTTCTTCTTTTTTGTTTAATAATTGGCTACATTGTTACATTGTTAACATAAAATAAAATAATTAATAAAAAAAAAATTGCATGCTCTTTCTAAATCATTTAATAAAAAATTTGGGTTTCATGTCCCTTTAATGTTAAAGCCCTTGGCCTGCCTTTTTTTCTAACACCTGAGACCTCCTATCTTTGAGCCTTTATAACTTTGGTGTGTAATATTATTATTGAATATTTTTTATTAGATACTAGGCGATAAGCCTGCCCAGAGGCAAAATTACTGAAAAAAATTAATGAAATTATCAAAAATAAAAAAAATTAAACCTAATCTAATACCCCTATAAACTAACCCCCCAAAATAAAAACACCCCCTAATCTAACAATAAACTACCAATAGCCCTTAAAAGGGCCTTTTGTAGGGCATTGCCCTAAGTTAAACAGCTCTTTTAACTAAAAAAATTACAAAGTACCCCATAAAAGTAAACCCCCCACCCACACAACCCCCCAAAATAAAAAAAAAACTAAGCTACCCATTGCCCCTAAAGGGGCATTTGTATGGGCACTTCCCTTAAAAGGTAAATCAGCTCTTTTGCTGCCCATTAAAAAATAAAAAAAATCCCTAATCTAAAAAAAAACCCAACCAAAAAACAACAACCTAAGTTTAACCCCAAAATAGGTATTCACAGCTCCTGAAGACCGGCGTTGAATGTTTTCTTCTAGATGACGGCGGAGCAGGACTGGCGATCGCGAAGCAGGACTGGCGGTCACGCAGCAGGACCGGCGTGGAGGATCCTCTTCATGCGGTCGCAGCCATATACTGAATATTGAATGCAAGGTAGCCCATTTAGATACCTTGCATTCCTATTGGCTGAAATTTTGAAATCAGCCAATAGGATCAGAGCTACTGAAATCATATTTGCTGATTTGAACAGTGGATAGGATTTCAGTAGCTCTCATCCTATTGGCTGATTTCAAAATTTCAGCCAATAGGAATGCAAGGTATCCCAATATAAATGGGGTACCTTGTATTCAATCTTCAGTGTGCGGCGGCGACCACATGAAGAGGAACCTCCACGCTGGTCCTGCTCCATGCTGCCTTCCCTCCAAATGAAGATAGAAGATGTCCCTGCGTTGGATGAATATGTCGCCGCCTGGAAGAAGACCTTCACTGCCGGACTTCAGGAACTGTGAGTACCTATTTCGGGGTTAGACTTAGGGGTTTTTTTATTTTTTGGGGTGGGCTTTTTTTTAGATTAGGGATTTTTTAATTTTTTAATGGGCAGCAAAAGAGCTGATTGCCATTTTAAGGTACTTTATTTAGGTTAAAAGAGCTGATCGCTTTAGGTAAATGCCCTACAAACAGCCCTTTAAGGGATATTGGTAGTTTAGTGTTAGTGGTTTTGTTTTTAGATTAGGAGATTTTTTATTTTAATGGGCAGCAAAAGAGCTGATGGGTAGCTTAGGTTTTTTTAGACTTAGGTTGTTGGGTGGGTGGTTTAACTGTTAGGGGGTACATTGTAATTTATTTAGGTAAAAGAGCTGTTCAACTTAGAGCAATGCCCTACAAAAACCTTTTTAAGGGCTATTGGTAGTTTAGTGTTAGATAAGGGTGTGTTTTTTTATTTTGCAGGGGCTTTTAATATAGGGATTGTTTAGGTTTAACAAAAATTCATTTTGGATAATTACGTTTCATTTTTTTCTGCAATTTTAGATTTTTTTATTTGTTGTAATTTTAGTGATTTTTTTGTAATGTTAGATTTTTTTAATTTTTGTAATATTAGTTTTTTTTTAAGTTTAATTTTAAATCTTGTAATTGTAATTACTTGTAATTGTAATTAATTGTAATTGTAATCTTGTAAGTAATTGGTGTTAATTTATGGGGTTTTAGGTTAGGGGGCTTAGTGATTAGATTGATTTTATTGCTTTGTGGGCGGTTTGTGGTTTAGGGGTTAATATTGCAATTAGGTAGTTGGCGTTGTGGAGGTTTTTGCGGTTTAGGGGTTAATAGTGTAATTAGGTAGTTTGTGTAGTGGGGGTTTGGCGATTTAAGGGTTAATATTTTAATTTGCGGATTAGGGGTTAATTACTTTATTATTTTGGGATGTGGGGGTTGGCTGTTTAGAGGTACATTTTGTGTTAGATGTTTGTTAATATGTCTTGCAGACGGTTAGTTTTTTTGTTAATACTTTGTGCAGGCGGTTAGGTTTTTTTTGTTAATACTTTGTGCGGGTGGTTAGTTTTTTTTTTTTTTTGTTAATACTTTGTATGGGCGGTTAAGTATTTTTTTGTTAATACTTCGTGTGGGCGGTTAGGTTTTTTTTGTTAATACTTTGTGCGGGCGGTTAAGTATTTTTTTGTTAATACTTTGTGTGGGGGCGGTTAGGTTTTTTTGTTATTATTTTGTGCGGGGGGTAGGTTTTTTGTTATTATTTCGTGTGGGCGTTATGGTAAATTTTAGACTATAAGAATGCTGCCATGAAAAATATTAGTTTGCATGTAAAACCACATATTTTTTTTTTTTTTTTTTAAAAGTGTATATATATATATATTTAATAATAAAAGATTTATAATCCTAATTGGTTTTGTCTATTCCTCCGCCTCCCTTCATTTCCTCTTTTGGCTGGGCTGTGATGTATAGAGCAGTTACTCTCTACACAAGCTTTCTAAGGGCTTTAAAGGGGCTGGACTTGAAGATTGTCATATGACACACACGTTGATTGGATGTTCACTGGAATAAATTGTCATAAATAAAAAAAGAGTTCATCCAAGTGGGCCGACATAACATTGTAATATAAGCATTACTATATGCACGTATTTAACCCTTTCACAGATGGATTGAAAACCAAAAAGGTAACCTATTCTTTTTAATAGCATGATCAATTAAATGGCATTTGATTAGTTAAGGTTTACCATCACTTTAACCAGAGATCTCAAAATAACAGAGTTAGGCCAAGACTGACAGCTTGTTGCTGAGGAGGATCACACGGTGATATCTTTTGTGCACATTGTTTTCTGATTTCTTGTATGTTTGTTTTTATTCTTGCGCTTTTTAAGTCTTTATTAAAACTTTTACCCTTAGAGTGGTTTTGCACTTGTGTTTCTCTTTGTTTCTTTCGCAGAACTCCACTGGGAGGCAGATCACAGACATCCCCCTCTTCATTGAACGGCATCCACTATAGTTCGGATTCTACCTCCCATTTAGGAAGCTTGGTCCCAGTGAAACTGTTTTGGAAAAGACTTTTAACATTGCGATCGGATAGATCGATAGATCATTATCAATAAGACTTTGTTGCAATCATGCCCCCTTGTGGAAAGGATTATTGCATTTTATGTTTACGTTGCACTTTTAACTATTGATACATTGTTCATGATATTTAGTGTTAGGAAGCGCAGCAGTATATGTAAATTGTTTGTTCATAATACAAGCAGTAACCCGATAAGCTCAAACCCTCACGATATACCCCTTAACTGCTCGGGCTCAAATGTTTACATTCCACTCATAATCTAGACCATTATAATTAAATTGCTGGTGCACACTTTATATATATATATATATATATATATATATATATATATATATATATATATATATATATATATATATATATATATATAAATAAAACTAGTTGTTTTCCTCTACTTTTAGATTTATTTATTTTTTAAATGTGATTTCAATAAATATTATATATATATATATATATATATATATATATATACATATATATACATATATATATATATATATATATATATATATATATATATATACAGTATCTCACAAAAGTGAGTTCACCCCTCACATTTTTTTTAATATTTTATTATACCTTTTCATGTGACAACACTGAAGACATGACACTTTGCTACATGTAAAGTAGTGAGTGTACAGCCTGTATAACAGTGTAAATTTGCTGTCCCCTCAATATAACTCAACACATAGTTATTAATGTCTAAACCGTTGGCAACAAAAGTGAGTACACCCCTTAGTGGAAATGTCCAAATTGGGCCCAAAGTGTCAATAATTTGTGTGGCCACCATTATTTTCCAGCCCTGCCTTAACCCTCTTGGGAATGGAGTTCACCAGAGCTTCACAGGTTGCCACTGGAGTCCAGACCATGACACTCCCACCACTATGCTTGACTGTAGGCAAGACACACTTGTCTTTGTACTCCTCACCTGGTTGCTGCCACACACGCTTGACACCATCTGAACCAAATAAGTTTATCTTGGTCTCATCAGCCCACAGGACATGGTTCCAGTAATCCATGTCCTTAGTCTGCATGTCTTCAGCAAACTGTTTGTGGCTTTATTGTGCATCATCTTTAGAAGAGGCTTCCTTCTGGGACGACAGCCTTGCAGACCAATTTGATGCAGTATCCAGCGTATGGTCTAAGGACTGACAGGCTGAACCCCCCACCCCTTCAACCTCTGCAGCAATGCTGGCCGCACTCATACGTATGTTTTCCAAAGACAAACTCTAGATATGAAGCTGAGCATGTGCACTCAACTTCTTTGGTCAACCATGGCAAGGCCTGTTCTGAGTGGAACCTGTCCTGTGATACCACTGTATGGTCTTGCCCACCGTGCTGCAGCTCAGTTTCAGGGTCTTGACAATCTTCTTATAGCCTAGGACATCTTTATGTAGAGCAACAATTCTTTTTTTCATATCCTCAGAGATTTCTTTGCCTTGAGGTGCCATGTTGAACTTCCAGTGACCAGTATGAGATAGTATGAGAGCGATAAATCCAAATTTAACACACTTGGTCCCCATTCACACCTGAGATCTTGTAACACTAACAAGTCACTTGGCACCGGGGAGGGGAAATGGCTAATTGGGCCCAATTTTGACATTTCCACTTAGGGGTATACTCACTTTTTTGCCAATGGTTTAGACTTTAATGGCTGTGTTGAGTTATTTTGAGGGGACAGCAAATTTACACTGAGAGCAACAAATTCCACGAACACTCAAAAGCGTGTGATAAAACTTGACCTTTATTAGCATCCAAAGTTAAAACATATTTGTAATCCTTAGCAGCAAAGTCGGAATGGTGGTAGGGGTGTCCCCTGGACCTGCTGATGTGTTTCGGCCTTGTGGCCGTAGTCGTAGCTGCAGTCCTTTGCCTCATCCAGCCTTTTAACATGTTAAAACTGTTTCTATTAGTTAAGAACACAATTGGGGGATGCCCCTATCACTACATCTCAACACTATGTGTCTTCATTTATTCATAAT